>NC_092822.1:113380000-113432500 GCF_023375885.2 Dermacentor andersoni | reverse complement strand
AGAGCCCCCTACATTCCGTGGAGCTAGGTCGGGAGGTCCGGAAACCTGGCTCGAAACCTTCGAAAGGATCTCGACCTTTAACAACTGGACATCTGAGGATAAGCTACGATATGTGTACTTCTCCTTGGAAGATGCCGCGAGGACTTGGTTTGAGAAATGGGAGCCCACCCTTGCAACATGGGACCTGTTCCGCAGTCACTTCCTGAGGACGTTCACGAGCGTTGTCCGAAAAGAAAGGGCCGAAGTTCTGCTGGAAGCCCGAGGCCAACTACCCAATGAGACCATCGCCATCTTCATAGAAGAGATGACCCGACTTTTCCGGCACGCCGACCCAGAAATGTCCGAAGAGAAAAAAGTACGTTTCTTGATGCGAGGCGTAAAACAAGAACTTTTCGCCGGACTAATCCGAAGCCCACCGAATACCGTCGCTGAGTTCCTGACAGAGGCTACGACGACTGAGAAAACTTTAGAAATGCGCTCTGGGCAATATAACCGCCAAGTGCTCACGCCTCAGTGCGCCATCCAAGCGCTGGGCTCCGTTGATCTCCAAGAGACCATGAGGACCATTGTGCTCGAAGAACTGCGCAAGGTCTTTCCTTCGTCGCAGCCTCAAGTAGCTTCGATCGCTGACATCGTGAAAGATGAGGTACAGCGATCGCTGGGAGTTCGTGAGGTGCAACCTCAATTACCGCATCCCCAGCCAAAAGCGATGACCTACGCCGCCGTCGCATGCCGTCAAGGTCCCCTCCACGACCGCCCCAGGGCCCTGTAACGCCGCAATTCCGTCGTCGCCGCCAGCACGGCCACCCGTCGCCCAGCGCACCTACGCAAGGAAGACGGACATTTGGCGCGCCCCCGACCACCGCCCGCTCTGCTACCACTGTGGCGAAGCCGGCCATGCCTACCGCCGATGCCCATACCGGGAGATGGGACTGCGAGGGTTCGCTGTGAACGCGCCGCGACCACACCTTGGTGAACGACCTCGCGATATCGCCGACTACCTCGCCACCAATCAGTGGAGGCCTCGACGACCGTCCCGTTCGCCGTCACCAGGCCGCTACCTGTCGCCGCATCGCCGACCATACACTGGCCGAGCCCGGGGCCGGTCTGCGAGCCCATATCCGGAAAACTAAAGCAGCAACCGATGAAGGTGCGGTTGGTGTTCGTCGAACTGACGAAGATCCTCCGCCACGGACGAAGACGCCAAATACCTCGACGACATAACGACTCACCGCCGTCGCGACGAAGTCTGGAAGCAAAGAATACGACGACGAAAGACGACCTGACGACGCCACGTATCAGCCACAGGCCAACGCGACGCAGCCGTGATCCGACGCCAAGACCTAACTGTAACGCAAGACAAAGAACCACATTCCTTGACTTGCTTCTCGACGGCCACGCAGTCACCGCTTTAGTAGAACAAGAGCCGATGACTCCATCATGAGTGGACCCTTCGCCACCCAGTTGAAGAAAGTTAAGACTGCATGGGAAGGCCCTCAAACTCGGACCGCTGGAGGACACCTCATCACGCCGACTCGAATCTGCACGGCAAGAATTACCGTTCATGAATGGATTTACCCTGCCACCTTCTTTATCCTCCAACAGTGTTCACGAGACGTCATTCTCGGCATGGACTTCCTGAACCAACACGGCGCAATCATCGGCCTGAAGTCGAAGTCGAAAACGCCGTCGGAAGATAGAGAGATAGCGCCGGAGAGCTCTTGTAGTCACCATACGTTAAGCGTGCTCGAAAGTCCAGTCAGTATCCCGCCTCGCTCCAGCATTGTCATTTCCGTCGGCACCAAAACACCTGCCGACGTAGAAGGCGTCATCGAAGGCGACCAACGTCTACTGCTAGACCGTGAAATTTGCGTCGCAAGAGGGATCGCTCGACTGCACGCAGGCAAAACTGAAGTGTTGCTGACAAACTTCAGTCAGGAGTTCAAGCACATCAACAGGGGCACGACGAACGCGTACATCGAGGAAATTCTGGAAACCAGTAATGCGTTTGTCCTCTCGGATTCCGCCGCATCTACCTTGACGACCATGGTTCCCGAACCAGACTACGACATTAATCCAAGTTTCCCCATGATTAAGCAACAACAGCTCAGAAGTCTGCTCCAACGATACAAAGGCTGCTTTTCGACGTCATCGAGGATTCGACAAACACCAGTAGCAAAGCATCGCATAATCACCGAGGAGTGCGCTCGACCACTCCGCCAGAGCCCTTACCGAGTTTCGCCGCAAAAACGTGAGGCTATAAGAGAACAAGTCGAAGAAATGCTGCGCGACGACATCATCCAGCCGTCGAAAAGCCCGTGGGCATACCCTGTTGTCTTGGTGAAGATAAAGGACGGAATGTTACATTTCTGCGTCGATTATCGTCGAATGAACAAGATCACAAAGAAGGATGTATACCCCCTACCACGGAGGCGACGCATTAGATCGGCTCTGCAACGTAAAATACTTCTCGTCGATGGATCTCAAGTTTGGCTACTGGCAAATAGAAGTCGACGAGAGAGATCGCAAAAAGACCGTCTTCATCACGCCAGACGGCCTCTACGAGTTCAAGGTCAGGCCATTCGGACTGTGCTCGGCGCCTAGAACGTTCCAGCGCGTCATGGACACGGTGTTAGCAGGATTGAAGTGGCAGACCTGTCTTGTTTACTTGGAGGACGTCGTCGTCCTCGCCGGAAATTTAGACGATCACCTTAGGCGGCTTGCGAGAGTACTAGAGGCCATCAAGTTATCAGGGCTCACTCTGAAGCCAGAAAAATGCCGCTTCGCTTACGATGAGCTTCTGCTCCTAGGCCATGTCATCAGCAAGTCTGGAGTCCACCCCGACCCGCAGAAGATAACTGCCATCGCAAAGTTCCCGCAGCCCATCGACAAGAAGGCAGTGCGTAGATTCCTTGGCATGTGTGCCTACTACAGGCGCTTTGTCAAGGAGTTTTCACGCATCCCTGAGCCTCTGACACAGCTAACTAAATGTGACGTCGAGTTCAAGTGGGAAACGCCGCAGGCCGACTCATTTCAAGACCTCAATCGTCGCATGCAGTCGCCGCCCGTACATGCGCACTTCGACGTGGACGCCGATACCGAAATCCACACTGACGCCAGTATCCAAGGCCTCGGTGCCGTCTTAGTCCAGAGAAAAGATGGACATGAACACGCGATAGCTTATGCTAGCTGGTCGTTGTCAAAAGCGGAAGGCAATTATTCTACAACCGAAAAGGAATGCCTCGCCATCATGTGGGCTACAGCGAAATTTCGCCCTTACCTATATGGCAGGTCATTCAAAGCCGTCAGCGACCATCACGCCTTGTGTTGGCTAGCGAATTTAAAGGATCCTTCAGGACGGCTGGCGTTGTGGGGCCTAAGACTGCAAGAATATGATATCACTATAACCTACACGTCCGGACGAAAACACTCTGATGCCGATTGCCCATCACGCGCCCCCATTGACTCGCCGCCGCAAGATGACGAAGATGGCGACGCCTTCCTTGGCATTTTAAGCTCGGAAGACTTCGCTGCACAGCAGCGAGCAGACCCGGAGTTGAAAAACCTCGTCGAGTATTTGGAAGGACACACTGACGTTGTCCCTAGGGCATTTAAGCGAGGATTGTGTTCGTTCTCGCTTCAAAACAACCTGCTCGTGAAGCAGAACTTCTCACCAGTGCGCGCCAACTACCTTCTTGTTGTCCCGTCAGGACTGCGTCCAGACGTATTGCACGCCCTACATGACGATCCGACCGCTGGACACCTCGGATTTTCCCGGACGCTATCGAGGATACAGGAAAGGTATTATTGGCCGCACCTCACCGCCGACGTCGCCCGTTATGTCAGAACGTGCCGAGACTGTCAGCGACGCAAGACACCACCGACAAAGCCAGCGGGATTACTACAGCCAATCGAGCCTCCTTGCCCACCATTCCAACAGATCGGGTGGACTTGTTGGCACCCTTTCCGAAGTCAACAACCGGAAATAAGTGGATCATCGTGGCGACGAACTACCTCACCCACTTCGTTGAAACTAAAGCACTGCCGAAAGGTAGCGCAGCCGAAGTGGCGAAATTCTTTCTCGAAAACATCCTGCTGCGACATGGCGCCCCAGAAGTCCTCATCACCGACAGAGGAACGGCCTTTACAGCGGAGCTCACCAAAGCTATTCTGCAATACAGTCAGACAAGGCACAGGAGGACAACGTCCTACCACCCACAGACGAAT
Source organism: Dermacentor andersoni (assembly GCF_023375885.2). NCBI lineage: Eukaryota > Metazoa > Arthropoda > Arachnida > Ixodida > Ixodidae > Dermacentor > Dermacentor andersoni. Next base: position 113,428,273 of record NC_092822.1, on the reverse strand, counting down.
GGTCTAACGGAGCGTCTGAATAAGACCCTCGCCGACATGCTAGCAATGTACGTCGACGTCGAACACAAGACCCGGGATGCCGTCCTGCCATACGTAACATTCGCTTACAACACGGCGGTGCAAGAAACAACACAGATCACGCTGTTTAAGCTGGTTTACGGCAGGAACCCGACGACAACGCTGGACGCCAGGCTGCCACACGTCACTGACGAGGAGAATCTTGAGGTCGATACCTATCTCCAGCGCGCCGAAGAAGCTCGACAGCTCGCCCGCCAACGGATCAAGAACCAGCAGCGTACCGACAGCCGACACTACAACCTCCGACGACGCTTCGTCGAGTACCAGCCCGGCGACCGTGTTTGGGTATGGACCCCGATACGCCGACGAGGACTGAGTGAGACACTACTGCGACGCTGTTTCGGACCCTACAAGGTCATCCGACGTGTATTGGCGCGCTGGACTATGAGGTCGTGCCAGACGGCATTTCGCATTCACAGCGGCGCCGCGCACGATCTGAAGTGGTCCACGTGGTGCGTCTTAAACCCTTTTGCGGACGCTGACAAACTTCTTTATTTTGTTGTTTTCTTTGCTACGAGTGCTTTTCTTTATTACTTTCGTTTGTTTTCAGCATCGGGTCGATGCTTTTTAAGAGGGGAGGAGGAGGAATAAACTTTATTTGTGCACAGCAGATTTGAGACCTAGGCCTCTACCTAAATGACGGCCTCGAGCCCTTGGGCCCTGGCGGCATCTTCGGCCTGCTGGATTGCCTTGAGTTGGTCTTCCGGTGCACAGCTGAGCAACGCGGTCTCCCACTGCTCTCTGGTCTTAATTATTTTATTCTGTGTGGGTGTACGAGGACAAGCCCAAACAATATGTTGTAGGTCCGCCCTTTCTTCACAGAATCTACATCTATCCGTGTAAAGGTCCGGGTAGTAGCGGTGGTAGGCCACCGGGTTCGGATATGTATCTGTTTGTAAGAGGCGCCGTGCCGTCCCTTGCCGTCTATTTAACGAGGGGTGTGCCGGGGGGAAATGGGCCCTTCCCAATTTATAGTGTTTGGTGATCTCGTTAAAGCTGGTCATCCGGTCTCTCTCCGTTCCTAGTATTTGTAGCGCGTCACCTGCTCGGCCTGTCAGTTCTCGAGCCAGGTTGTGCGCTATTTCGTTCCCGGGAAGGGAGGAGTGTGCGGGTGCCCAAATAATGTGGATGTCGCGATCTTCACGAAAGTTGTTTAAAATTCTCAGTGCTTCCGGCGAGATTCTTCCCTTTGCATAGTTCTTGACGGCTGTCTTGCAGTCGCTTACTACGATGTTAGCTTCCGTGGAGGCTATTGCCAGTGCTAAGGCAGCTTCCTCCGCCACCTCTGCCTTCCATGTTTTTACCGTCCCACTAACTCTGCAGTCACCCTCTAGACTCGTAGCAACTATGGACATACTATGTCCATTTGCGTACTCCGCCGCGTCCACATAGACCACGTCCCTGGCACTACGGAATCTTTTGTGGAGAGCTCTCGCTCGTGCGTTTCTTCGATCTTGGTGAAACTCCGGGTGCATGTTTCTGGGGAGTGGGGGTATTGATAGATGTTCCCTTATTTTCCTTGGGATGTCTCTCCGCACTCCGTGCTGTGCTTCGTAGGTTATTCCGATGTCATCTAAGATGTGTCTCCCCGTCAAACTCTGTGTAAGCCTTTCATACTGCGCTACTCTCTGGGCCTCAATAAGTTCGTCTAATGTGTTGTGCACGCCGAGCGCCAAGAATTTCTCGTTTGACGTATTTGCCGGAAGTCCCAAGGCTTGCTTATACGCCCTTCTAATAATGCAGTCTATCTTAGTTTTCTCCGCAGCGTAGAGCTTGAGGTAAGGAACTACATATACAATGCGACTGATTACGAATGTTTCTATTAATCGGATGAGATTGTGCTCTTTCATGCCATAGTGCCTGTTGGATATCCGCTTTATTAGTCTGATTGTTTGTTGAACACTATTGTCAAGTAGTCTAATGGTTTCTCCGTTATGGCCGTTTTCGGATATGCGGAGTCCCAGTATTCTCAGGCTCTCCACTATCGGTATCGTGGTGCCTTCTACTGTGACCACAATGCCCGGCCTTTCCCTAATGCTTTTTCGACCACGGCATGTGGGCCTATAGAGCAGAAGTTCTGATTTTTGTGAGGAGCATCTCAGTCCCTTGTCTTTGATGTAGTCTTCCACCGTGTTTACTGCTGTTTGAAGGATCTCTTCCACATGCCCATCGCTTCCACCCGCCACCCAAAGGGTGATGTCGTCCGCGTAGAGGCTGTGTCCGAGTCCTTCTATCTTGTCAAGTCTCGCAGGAAGACCGATCATTGCCACGTTGAATAGAAAGGGAGATAGGACTGAACCCTGCGGGGTACCCCTATTACCTAGCTTGAGCGCGTCCGATTTGGATTCTCCAATTGAAATCTTTGCGGTACGATCTGTCAAGAAGTCTTTGATGTACGCGTATGTTTTACGTCCTACATCCAGCTTTTGGAGATTTTGTAGTATGGCCTTGTGCGTGACGGTGTCAAAGGCCTTAGTTAGATCGAGACCAAGTATTGCCTTAGTGTCTAGACTTTTCTCACCCGCATCTATGATCTGATGTTTTAGTTTGAGCATAACATCCTGCGTCGATAACTTTGGTCGAAATCCAACCATGGTATGTGGGTAAAGTCCTCCATCATCCATGTATCTCGTGAGACGTGTGAGAACCACATGTTCCATGAGTTTACCGACGCAGGATGTCAGTGATATCGGCCTTAAGTTCGTCAGTTGTGGTTTCTTGCCAGGCTTTGGTATAAAAATGATTTGAGCTGATTTCCATTGACTTGGAATGCTGCCTTGCTCCCTGCAGTTATTCATGTAGTCCGTGAGAGCTCGGATGGATACATCGTCGAGGTTCCTGAGTGTTTTGTTGCTTATCCCATCAGGTCCTGGTGCAGATTTCGAGTTAAGCCTGGTGAGTTCATATCTGACTTCTGCCTCCGTAATAGGGGTATCAAGATCAGGATTCTCGTTACCTAGGTAATCCGGAAGTAGTTCTCTCTCCGCATCTCCAACGTACATCTTTTGGAGCTCTCGAAAGAGCTCTTCTTCTGTACCGTTGTAGCTGTGTATAACCTTCTGTAGATTGTGTCTTTGTATGGTTTTTGTACTTCCGGGGTCCAAGAGACATCGGAGAATGTTCCAGGTCTTGGACATTCCTATCTGCCTTTCCATCAAGTCGCACGTGGCTTCCCACTTCTGTTGGGTTAACCTATTTGCATATATCTCGATTTCCTTGTTTAATTCCACAATTCTCTTCTTTAATTTCCGATTATGTTTTTGCTTTTTCCATCTTTTCAGCATGCTACCTTTCGCTTCCCACATGTGCAATAATCTGCTATCCATCTCCTCTATACCTGCCTCCTCTGGAACAGTTTTGGTAGCTCGTTTAATGTATTCTTGCAGTTTCTCTGCCCATTTCTCAATGTCCGTTATAGTGTCTTCCGCATCTTCTTGTGGGATTTTGCGGAAAGAGTCCCATTCTACTAGCTTCAGTTCTCGCCCCCTCTTTTTCCTTGGGCTTGCTTGTACCGTTGTGACGACGATGTGGTGGTCACTACCTAAGCTTTCCTGCATGTTTGTCCGTTGAGAAACTGCTACATTCTTCGTAAATGTGAGATCTTGTGTCGTGCCGTTGGTTACGCTGTTTCCTATTCTGGTTGGTGCCTGAGGGTCAGTTATGAGCGTGTGTACTTCGTGCTGAGCGTCTGCCCATAGGCTTCGGCCCTTAATGTTCTCTATCCTGTATCCCCAAGCCGCGTGTGGTGCGTTAAAATCGCCGACCATGACTAGTGCCTGCTTGGGCGCTACGCTCAACACTTTGCGGAAGAGTGGGCCGAATTTGGGCTTGTGCCGGGGTGGACTATATATGTTCAGAATAAATAGACTTCCCTCTTCTTTACGGGAGGGGATTATTTCAATCAGGACGTGGTCTATGCCGCGCACACCGGTATCGTGCTCGACAGCCGAGAGGTTTCTGTGTATCAGCGTCGTGACGGTTGCCTTCTCGCCGGAAGCACTGTAAGATTTATACCCCGATAATTTTGCGATCCCCCCGGTTTCCTGCAGGGCAATGACATCTGGCGCCTCCTTACTTGTTGCGAACTGCTGCAGGTTTCCTCGCTTGCGACGATACCCGCGGCAGTTCCATTGCCAAATCGCGTATTAATTACGCGGCGCCATGTTGATTTATCTGTTCTTCCCCGGTGGCCTTGCTATTTTCTACCGCATTCGGCCTGCTATACGGTTTGCTTTTAACCGGTCCTGCACCTGCCGGCCTAATATCCTTTGGTGTGCTTTCTAGTGCCGCTACTCTATTCTCTAATCCATCGAATCGTTGTTTAATCTCTACATACATGTTTGTGATTTGTTGCTGTAACCCATCGAACATTCCTTTAAACGTTCCCATAACCTCGCTGATTGCAAATACACTCTTTTCTTCAGCCGTTTCTTGCGCCCTCCTTTTGTGTGGTGGTGCTTCTCCGTTCGCTTGCGTGGGAACGGGCGTTGGAGCCCGACTACGCGTCGACGTCGTACTGGCGGAGGGTGCGTTGACATTCTTTTGTTGTTGAAGCTTCGCGTTTTCTGCCCTAAGCTGCTTGATCTCATTTTTAAGCGTTGCATTCTCTCGGGCTACACGTTTCACCGCCTAACAAATGTTATCGCACAGCGCAGGACGCGCCTACATGTATCGGAAGTTTCTGGAATGTTATCGATGCTTCTATCCGCTGTCTGTTGTCGGCGAACCTTGTGTCATCTGATTTCATCGCGTGACTCGAATGATGTAGAACTTTGTGGAAGGCATACGGGTCCCAACGATTAGTCTTGAACATTCGATGACTGCTGTATAAAAGCCGACGCGCTTGACCCGCTGATCAGATTTTCAACGATCGCTGACCGTGTTCGCCGCTATCGTTGTGCTATAAGTGTAGCTTGTTTTTGTGGTGACAGGTTCGCCCAATAAAAGTCTTGTCTTTCACAGTATTGCTACTGTGTTCTTCAACGTCACCACCACGTGACAATATATATATATATGTTCAAGCACAATTAGGGGGGAAAGGCAATATAGAACACCGTGGTAACATCACCGTATACAACAAGAAAATATAAAAAAGAAAAAAAAAGGACGAGAAAGACATGCATACATGATGGGGAAAACACACTCGGTACAAAGCATGTAGATGCACTTACAATGCGTCAAAGGCACAAAATTCTGTTTTTACTCAACATGCGTAAAACTGCGCTTCAAATGACTCACAAATGAGTCATGATCACGTACAGAAGCAATTTCTTTTGGCAGCTTGTTCCAGCGATAAATAGCAAGAAAGAGCGGTGATTGTCGAAGGAGATTCGTACGCGCAAACATGGGAAGCACTTTGAAGGGATGGTAGAGGCGGGGGAAAATTTTTTGCGGGGGTTTGATATGGGATGCCGTAAAGGATGACGGGATATGATACAATCTGTGGAAGTGGGAAAGCAGTGCTAACAGTCGTCGTGTTTCTAGAGAGGGTAACTGGAGGGACTCTGATAGCCGCGATGCTGGATGTTCTAAAGTAGGTTTTAGTGATGAAACGTGCTGCTTTATTTTGTAAAGATTCACGCTTGTTTATTAGGTAAGTCTGATTTGGATTCCATATTATAGAAGCGTATTCAATCTTTGAGCGAACTAGAGCAGTGTAAGCTGTTAATTTTGTTCATTGATTTGCTAAATACAAATTTCGCCTGATGAATCCAAGTGTTTTATTTGCTTTCGAAATTATTTCATCAATGTGATCATTCCATGTAAAGTTTGAAGTTAAATGGTCTCCCAAGTATTTTAATGTGGACACATTCTCTATGCATATGTTGTTCATAAAATACGAACCTAAGTGAAGGTTACTGGCTCTGGTAAATGTCATTGTTTTTGTTTTAGAAACATTAATTTCCATTTGCCATTGCTCGCACCAAAGTGAAATTTTGTTTAGGTCGGCCTGTAAAATATTAGTATCTTCAGAGGTGATAATTTGTCTCTAAAGAACGCAGTCATCTATAAACAACCGAACTGTTGAGGTCAAGTTGTTACAGATGTCATTAATGAAAATAAGGATAAGATTGGTGCAAGTACGGAACCCTGAGGAATATATATATATATATATATATATATATATATATATATATATATATATATAGTATGTCCCACATAACTTGAGCCATGAATTTAAGAATGAAAGGCGCGCGGGAAGCGAATTGAACTGAACGCATACTATTCGCAATAGCCTATAGTAACTGAGACAAATTTTTGTTTTTCGCATAAGTAAATAAGTAATTCAGCTTAATTAACCATTATTTTAAATTATTCGCAGGGGGCGCCAAGTACGATACGCAGACTTGTAGAATAAGAAACGCAGAAGCGCCTTTGTGTTGTCCGCTTCGCACCCCGGAAAAGAAGGGACACCAAGCCCCGCCATTAGCCCAGCAACGAGTCCTTTTGAGCGATTACTTTTGTTTCAAGACCGCCGCAATATCCCTCAATGGTGTCTGCCATAGTCACATAAGCATTACGGGTGTCAAACCTCTACCACGATCATTTCCACTCCTGCACATAACACAGAAAACCTCTTTCTTTTTTTTCTTGCGGCTCCAGTAAACGCCCACGCATTTGTGTACCCTGATCATGCGTTCGCTGATCGTGCGATATTTGTCAACTAGAACTGCTTTCGAATTCGCATGACAATATATTTATTTTCCTGCCTAGTATCTTTATTGCCATAGCGTGGGAAAGCGTAGACGTGTATTTGCTGTTGTCACGCGTTTTTTGACCTAACTGCCCTGTGGACATATGTGTGTTCATCTTTTATTTTCCAACCTATCAACAGTGCTGTTTGCTCTTTTTTACAATGATACACACTTCATTCAAATACTGCAGTAGCCGGCATCGATGCATGTGCATATTACTCCGACAAACACTCTTGTCTGTGCTGTATAGTGTTATATTTGCACACACTGCAGCATATGTCTATATATATATATATATATATATATATATATATATATATATATATAGCAAGAGAGAGAGAGAGTAAGCTGATGTGTCCAGTGCGGTAAAGAGGGTCGACTTTCTGCTCTAAATGTCTTCTTCTTTATTTTCTAACCATTCACCTCTAATTCTTGGCGACCCAAGTTAAGAGTCTCAATAGCGATGCTACTGTTCCAGCGTGCCAGGTGACCGTGCACAAGCGGTGCCACGACAAGTTCCTGGCCAAATGCCCGGGATCTGTCAAGGAGTCTCAAGCCACGCTGGTAAGAGTCCACTATACCGCAGATGTGCGAAGGTTACCGATCCTTCTGTGACCGCTCACCACTTACCAATGGATGCGTTGTTTCGTAAAGTGTCTGTTTTACTGATGAGTTGATTTGAGTCCCTCTAGAGTTGTTGTCCAGTCTACAAACTGTAGACTACAGAAATGCTATAAACCACACACTCTTTAAGTGCGAGTGAACCATGATAATGATGATAATAATGTGATGATTTAATCACATAAAGACACATTCGTGATAGAAGTTGTAAACGAATTAGTACAAAAATAAAACATTGGTCCATTAGCGAAGGTCAGGCGAACGACTAGAGCGCTGACCAAAGCTCGGTATGGGGCGGGCAAGGGCCATCCGGAATAGATTTACCGTGTACGCTACCAAAATTTGAGAGTATGTGCAGAAAGTGTACTCCGAAGGGCCGAACTGCGTCACGAGAGTGTTTGGTCGACACTGCAGTAAATGCGGAGCAAAAACAGCAGAACAGCAATGACTAGACAAACTAACTGCATGAAATATAGACGTTTAGATACCATGCACATAAATTTCTGGAATAGACGAGGGTGATTCATATTGTGTAGAGAAGAAAGGAAATAATTGGTTTCAGGTGCAAACCAAACGCCATATGTATTGCCGTTGCCACAAAAGCAATGTCGGTGCTTGTGAGAGTGCTTTGCAAGCTTTTCAGTACTTTAGGAACAGTGTGAGAAAAGGCTTAATTAATTTATTTTATTACTTATTTATGTATTTTGTTTCATTTCTGCAATATACTGTGCTTATTCAACGTACGTCGTACTCTTTCATATATATATATATATATATATATATATATATATATATATATATATATATATATATATATATATAATATATATATATATACTTTGACGCGGAATAAACGTCGGGATAACTGCTGCGTCACAAGTGGTGGAGTGTGCTCTTCGGTCCTCCGTCCTCTGACTCCCCGCTGAACCTCCTGGAGCTTCGATCGGGTCGCCGCTTGTGCCAGCTGTCCGCCAGCATGTCGCAGGACGAGCCAACAGGCACTTCTACATCCACCATCTCGGCCTCGGCTACCCCAGCCTCTCCGTATTGGATTGTCAGTGGGCACCAGCGTGATCCCCATCTGTTTGCTGGACTTCGCGGTGAAGACGTCGAGGATTGGCTGGACGACTATGACCGAGTGAGTTCAGCTAACCGTTGGGACGATGCGTCCAAGCTACGTCACGTCGCCTTTTATCTGACAGGAGTAGCGAAGACTTGGTTTTTCAACCATGAGGTTGATTTCACGAACTGGGGCGCTTTCAAACAGCAGCTCCGCCAAATCTTCAGCACACCGGCTATTCGTTCCGCCCTCGCAAAAAAGACGCTCGACACTCGCAAGCAACAACCCGGTGAATCTTATACGTCGTACATCGAGGATGTGCTTGCTCTTTGTCGACGCGTGAACACGGCCATGACCGAATCAGACAAGGTTCGCCACATCCTCAAAGGCATCGGCGTGGTCGCTTTCAATGCCTTAGCCATCAAGAACCCCGCTACCCTCTCTGATATCGTCGCTACTTGCCAGCGCCTTGACGAACTCGAATCAGTATGGTTGCAGCCAGACACCACTGCAAACACTACCGCCGACGACCCTACGTTACGAGCAATGATAGGCGCAATAATTCGAGAAGAGCTCCAGTATCTTGGCTTAGCCACAGGGCTTATGCCTTGTCATGCCTCCGATAACATTCTGCGAGACTTCATCAAGGAGGAATTGGCGTCAATGGCTGGTGCAGCGTAAACGGACCCTCTAACCCCTAGGGCCCCATCAACGTACGCACAAGTAGCCGCCGCTACTTCAGTCATCGTCCCACCGATGCCTCCAAAACCAACACCGGCTCACATCGCTTCCATTACTACCAGCGCACCTACCAAACCAGCCATCCGCAGTGGCGTCCTCCTCGTCCCATCTGCTACTACTGCGGTTATCGTGGCCACATAGCACGTTTTTGCCGCAAGCGCAGGCAAGACGAGCGTCGCGGATATGACGTATCGCCCAGAGCTACTTTCCAACGTCGAGGGAGCTTCCATGACCAACGCCGTCCTTATGGTCCACCGCGCGGACGCTCTCCATCGCCTACTGTAGCATCCGAGACGGCGCACCGTCCTGCGAGACGCCGCTCGCCGTCACCCCTTCGCCGCTCTACGTCCCCACTGAGACCTGCTTCTCAATTCGCCAAGCGTCGTCCGGAAAACTAAATTATGCAGCTTTTGGAGGAAAAGCTGCATCGAATGACAGGACAGAAATTCCTCCATCGCGTCCGTACAATGTGATATTGGTTGTAGTAGAAGGTGTACAAGTAGAAGCTTTAATAGATACGGGTGCTAGTATTTCAGTTATTCACCGTGAATTGTGTTCGCCACTTCAGAAAGTTACGACCCCCTATGATGGACCTACGCTATTCGCTGCTCAAGGGGCTGCCATTCGACCTATCGCCATGTGCACTGCTCGTATTTCCATCGATGGACTTCTGCATTACGTACAATTTGCAGTGCTAAGCTCGTGTGCCCAGCAGCTCATATTGGGATGGGATTTTCTTTCTACGGCCTCCGCCTCCATCTGCTGTAGGCAACGCGTTCTCCACATGACCGACACGACCTATTCACTTCATGCAGATGACGCACCCCTTCACTTGCTTGCTGCAGAAGATACTGCGCTACCTCCTCGCCATGAAAGCATCGTTACTATCACGTCTGATGTGATTGACTGCGGTGACGTGCTCGTATTACCATCTGCACGCTGTCTTGCAAGAGGGATAGCCTTTGCATCAGGGCTCGTTAGGTTTGATCATGGCTCTGCACTTCTCTACGCTACAAATCCGACATCCGAAAAGATTCTCATCCCTAAAGGCACTACGTTGGCTTGCGCCACTGAATCGGAGTCTATATCTGTTCTTTCCTTTAAACCAGCTTCCTCTGAAGGTCCTTGTACCAAACGGGCCGCATCTCCTTCAGCTCTTGCAGCTGCCATCAGTTCCGACCTGACACCTTCGCAGTCACAACAATTGCTTTCTTTGCTCCAAAAACATGAAGCTTCCTTGGACGCGCATTCAGCTTCGTGGGGAAAGACTTCGATTACGACGCATCGGTTAGAGACAGATGGTACATCCATCGTGCGTAGTACACCATATCGCGTATCACTAGCCAAGAGGAAAGTCATTGACGAGAACGTCACCGACATGCTCCAATGAACCATAATACGGCCCTCTCCTAGCCCTTGGTCTACCCCCGTTGTTTTGGTTCGGAAAAAAGACGGCTCTGTTCGATTTTGTGTCGACTACCGAGCACTTAACAAGATCACACGCAAGGATGTATACCCGATGCCGCGAATAGACGATGCCTTGGATTCCCTGCAGGGTGCCGAGTACTTCTCCAGCATCGATCTGCGTTCCGGCTACTGGCAGATACCTATGCATGAGGACGATAAAGAGAAAACAGCGTTTTCAACACCAGATGGGCTCTACGAGTTAAATGTCATGCCATTCGGCCTCTGCAATGCGCCCGCAACGTTAGGAGCGCATGATTGACACCGTTCTTCGTGGCCTGAAGTGGAAGACTTGCCTGTGCTATCTGGACGATATTGTTGTTTTCTCGTCAACCTTCTCTCAGCACCTGCAACGTCTGAATGAAGTTCTCACGTGCCTTGTCAACGCTGGACTTCAGCTAAACACCAAGAAATGCCATTTTGCGAGCAAGACGATCAAAGTTCTAGGTCACATTGTGAGCAAAGATGGCATTCGTCCTGGTCCTGACAAGGTTTCGGCAGTTCAGCACTTCCCTCGTCCCGAAAAGACTAAAGATTTGCGTAGTTTCCTAGGCCTCGCTTCCTATTTCCGCCGATTCATACGGGGCTTCGCCTCAATAGCGTCTCCTCTGCACAAATTACTGGGTTCTAATGTTCCCTTTGTGTGGTCTCCCGAATGTGAATCTGCGTTCGCCCATCTGAATCGCGCTCTCACATCTGAACCAGTACTACGCCATTTTGATGAAGCTGCTCCTACCCTCCTCCATACGGATGCTAGTGGTCACGGAATTAGTGGCATTCTCCTACAGCGAGACGACACTTTAGGTGAGAGGGTCATCGCATACGCAAGTCGCGTTCTGACAAACGCCGAAAAGAATTACACCATCACGGAGCAGGAATGTCTAGCTATCGTTTGGTCTGTGCAGAAGTTTCGACCTTATCTTCACGGCCGCCACTTTACGATCATTACAGACCATCATGCATTATGCTGGCTTTCAACGCTGAAGAACTTGTCTGGACGACTTGGTCGGTGGATTCTTCGTCTGCAAGAATAGGACTTTACTATTAGCTACAAGTGCCGAAAAAAACACCTAGATGCAGACGCGCTTTCTCGCTGTCCGCTTCCTACGACGCCATGCAATGGACCTCCAACTACCATCCGTGACAAGCTTTCGCTCGATCCCTCCTCAGATGCTTTCTTGTTGGCCACTGTCGACGAGATGCCTCCACACGACAACAAATCCTTCCAATTTCATCAACTTGCCGACTCTTACTGTCGGCGCGTCATAGACCACCTTCAAGGAGCTTCGCGCCCGCCTATACGCCCGCCTTCGTCGGCAGCTGACGCAATTTAAGATTAACAACCGCGTCATGTACAGTCATGTCTATCACCCTGACGGTCAACGCTGGGTTCCTGTCCTGTCACGCTCTCTGCGTGCTCATGTCCTGCAGGCTTCTCACGACGACATGACTGCTGGTCACTTTGGTTTCCAGAAAACCTATGACCGCATCAAAGGTCACTTCTACTGGCCTGGATTGTCCTCCAGTGTAGCGAGGTATGTCGCTTCCTGCGCCCTATGTCAGCGTCGAAAGCTCCCTACATCAGCTCCAATCGTACAACTGCAACCGGTTCCTTGTCCGTCGCAACCATTTGAGGTCGTTGGCGTTGACCTGTATGGTCCTCTTCCTGTGACTCTCACCGGTAAACGATGGGTTGTGACAGCCGTTGATCACTTGACACGCTACGCCGAAACAACTTGTGTGAGTTCTGCCTCAGCCTCTGAAGTTGCTGCATTCATACTTCAATCCTTAATACTGCGTCACGGTGCTCCTCGCGTCCTCCTGAGCGACCGTGGAAAAGCATTCCTCTCGCAACTACTAGACGAAGTACTCAGAGCCTCGGGAACCACCCTCAAGACTACCTCCAGTTACCATCCGCAAACCAACGGCCTCACAGAGCGATTTCATCGCACGCTGTCAGACATGCTAGCCATGTACATCGACCCGGATCACAGAAACTGGGACGCCATTTCGCCATTCGTGACTTTTGCATATAATACCGCCGTTAAACGCACGACCGGTTACTCGCCATTCTACCTTGTCTATGGTCGTTCGCCCTCTTCCTGTCTTGACGTCTCTTTCTTCGCGCTAACTGTCAATCGATGTCCTTCCTCCTGCGAAGAATATGTGTCCCGCATTCTGCGTTGTCGCCAGCTCGCCCGCATCAGCACCGAAGCACGGCAACAGGACCGCAAGCAGCTTTACGACGCCTCTCATCGCGTCGTGTGCTTCCGCCCTGGCGAGGAAGTGCTACTCCGGACACCAGTTCGTACTCCTGGCTTGGGTGACACGTTTCAGCTTCGGTTCATCGGCCCCTACAAAGTCTTGGAGCAGACTTCTCCAGTGAACTATCGCGTGGAACCAGTTATTGTTCCAAATGACCGCCGCTGCCGCGCCGCTGAGATTGTCCACGTTTCCCGTATGAAGCCTTTCACGAGACGTTCACCGCCCCTTTGAATTGCGGCCAGGATGGCCGCTCTCCCGCGAGGGGACATTAGTGTGGGAATTTATAAGCTATTCTTTGTCATCTGTACATGATCATCATCATGTGGGGTTCATATGGGGTTCTTCTTCATCATCGCTTGTGGGGCTGGCTCTCGAGTGTGCTCCGTGCTGTGGGCGTGGTCGGTCCGCCCAATCTTTGACGCGGAATAAACGTCGTGATAACTGTTGCATCACAGTATATATATAGTCATATCATAAAAAGCTAACACTTTGCTTAATGTGAAGGTTGTGGGATCATTCCCCACCTGCGCAAGTCGTTTATTCGTCCGCTTTCATTTCCATTAATTGATTGTTTCTTTATTTCGTTTATTAAGAAAGTAATTTCCCTTATGCTGTCCTTGATGTCCGTGTTTGTTTGCTTCTTATGATATGATTAATAACAAATGGGCCCCTCGGTTAACCCCATTTCTTGTTTATTTCATAACGAGGGTCTCGAATCCGGCAACATTGATGCCTTCAGGTAGCATGTGTGGGTTTATTGACCGGTTGCCTTCACCCAAAAAGATCACGTTCTCGGGACTCCTGCGGCAGAAAGGATGTTTCACGTCCGCCGCCAAGGTCTGCGAGCTGTGGTGCTGGCTAACACTCCCAGGGTTCTACTAGAAAACACGAATACCCAAGAAAGTGGATGGGGAAACGGCGCCATGGTAGCTCAGTTGGCAGAGCATCGCACGCGAAATGCCAAGGTTGTGGGATCGTTCCTCACCTACGGCAAGTTGTTTTTTTATCCACTTTCATATCCTTTAATTTATCGTTTCTTTAATTCGTTAATTAAGCGCAAGTAATTTCCCCTGTGTTGTCCTTGGTGGCAGTGTTTGTTGGCTTCTTATGATATGACTAACAAAAATCGGGCCCCTCGGTTAACCCCACTTCTCCTCTTTATATATATATATATATATATATATATATATATATATATATATATATATATATATATATATATATATATCTGTTTTCTTTAACGTTCAGCACGCATGAGCCGACGTAACATATGCAGGCAAGAGATGACGAATATTTTGGAAGACGTATTTATTTAAGGTTTTTGGCTGGGGGACCAGCCTTCGTCAGAGTAAGGGTATTGTGATTGTACTCCGACGAAGGCTGGGCCACCAGCCGAAAACGTTAAATACGTCTTCCAAAATGTTCGTCGTCTCATTCCTGCATATATATATATATATATATATATATATATATATATATATATATATATATGTATATATATATATATATATATATATATATATATATATATATATATATATATATATGTTGATATTAGGCGAAATACGATAGCCGCCGCCTCATAAAAATCTAGGATCTCTTGAGAATCATGTATTTGACGAAGAAAATATACACATGTTCCCGTACATAAATGGCACCCCTTTGTTGCGTACTTATCTTTTGCTGTCTCTCTCTATACGCTATAATCTTTGATCATTTATTTGGGATTTTATGTAACTTGAACCAAGTTTCAAAAAAAAAAACAGTACATTGTTCGGGATTCAGACCAAAATCACATTGCTCGCAGTCTTCCAGGGTCACACAGAATATTTGTGAAGTGTGATTAGTTGGCCAGTTTGATAAGCTCAACTCTGGAAATTTTAAATTATTCATTGCAGCGAAAAGTTCGAACTGAAAAGTTGTAGAACGTTCCCAGAGGTGTGTACTGAAGTTGTTTCCAAAACAATAGCTTTTACGCGGTTTTATTTTACAGGCTCTACAGAAATTCTGAGAAATATGCAAAACAAGTTATGACGCCATTCAGCGCTTGCGCGTATAGTTTGAAACGTTATCACGTTATGACGTCATTCAGTGCTTGCGCGTATAGTTTGGAACGTTATCAAGTGTGTTTTCAAAGAAGGAAGCCCGCATGGTCTTTGTAAATGCAGTCAATTGTGTTTATATGAATTTTAAGCGTCAGCCAGTCAACGCAGTACGCTGGAATAGCATTTCTTTTTTTTCTATCAGAAAGTTGAAGGAGGCCGTGGGTAAAAGATGCTACTTTGATTAGCTTGGCAAAAGGCCACAGCCCGCTCAGTGCAACACAATCGGCAATAGCAGTACGCGCGAGACACTCTACTAAGTCTCAAAAGAGAAGTCAGCAAAAAAAGAAAAGAAAAAACCTAACAAAATCTGTAGATTGACGCAAAGTCTAATGCTTGTCCCTATCATTTTGAATAGGGACCGATTTCTATCCTTACAACGACGGTACCATGCAATCTACGTCGTGTCGCCAGGGTGGCGGTGCGGCTCGCGTGTTTTTACAAAGGCCACGTGGCTTTGATTATATGGAAACACGCTATAGGCTGTTGCGGGACAGCGGTGCAAGCATGGGGTGGCGTGATTTCCTTCTATTTTAATTTTCGGACTTCGCTGCTCCGAAAGTAGAACCGCGTAAAATATAACGCCATGAAAACAGCATTGTTAGGTTTATTTTCTGAACACACCGTGCAATTTTTCTTTTGCCTGTGTGCTAAAACGAATAGTTAAAATCTCGAAAACTAGACTAATTAGCTAATTCCACGTCCAACAAGTACTCGGGAAGGCTCCGAATAATATGCGTGTTGTTCTCATTCACCTATGATATACAGCTTTCTTTGAAGCGTGCTTCGTATATCATGCGGAACAATGTGTATTCAATTTATTACATTCTGGTGTTCTACATGCCACAACCACTACATGTTTACGGGGCCCGCCGTAGTGGGGGACACGAGATTAATTTTGGCCACCTCGGTTTCTTGCAGCTGCGCCCATTGCAGGGACACAGGCGTTTTCGCATTTCCGTCGCATCGATATGCGGCCGCCGTCGCCGGGATTTGATCCCGAGA
This sequence comes from Dermacentor andersoni, assembly GCF_023375885.2. Lineage (NCBI taxonomy): Eukaryota > Metazoa > Arthropoda > Arachnida > Ixodida > Ixodidae > Dermacentor > Dermacentor andersoni. The sequence goes on along the minus strand of NC_092822.1, from coordinate 113,412,242 downwards.
CCCCTTGCTTAGCAGTAAAACACCATAGCCGCTAAGCCATCGCGGCGGGTATCAATCACAGTGGCCCTGTATGCCTAACTCAAAGGGCAAAGGCAGACAGGCGTCTTAAAAAATCCTCGAAACGCATCACTTGCTTAATCACAGTTTCCTCCTCTCTAGACAGAGGGCGCTACGGGCCAAGAGACGCCTATTTCGTTTCGAAAGAAAGGAAGTCTGCTTAGCGACCTCCATGAGGCCACCTAAAAATGCGCGAATATCGCCTTTAAATGTCCACTTGGTGACAAACACTAATTTTTTTAAAGCAAGTGGGTAGCTCGATCTACCTATGTTATTATTCAGGAGCCGCAATAACTGATATGCCTTCTCGACTTTATAAAGAAAACGTGCGCCCTTATGCTTATCTTGGCCCCAAACAATGATCCTCATCTGTCTTGAGTTCCCTTTCTTTAACCGGCTGCACGTGCTACATGTGGATGCCAGTTTGTATTTGTGTGGTTTGCATTTCCCGATGTCGGGTCGTGCGGTAAAGCCTAATTTACAACTAAATTTTGCTGTGCTGGGTCTCAAATTACAAACGGTCTTTCTCTGTTCAAACAAGGTTACGTTATTAAATTTTTCTACAAATTGCTGTTGTGGTACTCTATGATGTCTAATCATTTTTGCTGGATTTTTTCAAAGAATGCTGCAGTTTACTAACTATGCTAACACGTAAATTTAAACCAATATGCTGCGCTTTCCAAGTTCTGCGGGATTGTCCGACGCTGATGCGTCACATTTAGAAACAAATAAAATTTAACAGACATGTCTTGCGGACATTTGTGCGATATTACTTTTTAATGTTGCTTCTGGAAAACGATGGGGTACTTTCATTTTTAGGGGCAAATTGTATAAAGAAATACATAGAAATAGTGCGAAAACATTTTGACTTGACTTTTGTGTGAACGCAGGCGTTGCTGCATATGGCTCTGTGTTTGTAGACCATGCATGGGAAGGGTTATCATAACGAACGTAGATTGCTACAGGAAAAAAAAAAGACAGGCAGTTTTAACGACAAACTGGAATCGCTGAGGTCTCCGACACATTTGTGCGGGCGTTCATTTTTCCCCAAACAGAGCTTCTTTTGACTACTGCGCTCTACACTAACTATGCTTTGTTCCCGGCGCACTTTAGTTGCATTTTAAATTGGAGTTTATTCCTTACACTTAGGAAGACATTTCCGAAGGTGGCAGAAATTCAAGGAAATTAATGCCCGACAGAGGTCTCTCACACTGCACACTAGTAGCGATAGAGCGCATATGCTAGAAAAAAAAATTGCAACAAGAGAAAAACAAAAGTAGCGCTTAGGTTAGATCACAAAATTGCCAGTAGTTCCAGCAAATATGCGGAGAAAGATATCGGTTCAGTTAGGTAAAACCAACCTAAAACCACATAATATACGCGGGAAAGACAAAAACGAAACTAGCTGTACATGTCTTGTATCCATGGCGAGGTTCAGTATGCTACAAATCCCGTACATCGCCTGATTATAGCAAACCGGTGTGACAGGGGATACCAAAAGGAAAATATAACATTATGTGAATTTGTATTGGAGGATATGTGCACCGCGGCCACAGATCTATCGCTACGCATTGCCCTTACATAATGGCCAGGCCTACTGAAGATATTCGGCATAATATAAGCAAATGATTTTTATTAAAAACACCGATACACGGACGAATCTCATTAATGCGGACTCTGTGGCTACTCGTATCTTAGTCTCAAATCATGGTGAGCTAGCTGCAAGAAAATTGAGCAATGAATGGCTCTTTTGAAAAAATAACGCGCTCCCGAGGTAACCTCGGGAGCGCGTTAGAATCGTGTGCTCGAAGTATCAGTGCATTAAAAAATGCCACCTAAACGAATTCTTAGGTACGGGCACTTTCGTTTTGCTGCAGAATCGGCTGACTGAGTGCACCACCCCGAACGCCCTCTCGGAACGACGTAGAAGCATACGCAGAAGCAATTGGAAGTTACATGCCTCGGCGATCAAAGCTTCTTTACGTTTCCGAACTCATTGCGTCCCGCCCGAGAAGTTCGAAAGCAATCATACATTTTTTTTTTCTTTTCTTCATTTTGAGCGCTTCCCCCCCCCCTTTCCTCTTGAGGCAGTTTTGCGCAATGCCAGGAATGCGAAGCTTACGGGAACACGGTCGAGCGTTTGTGTCACTGTTCATTCGAAATACACGAGCCCCGTTGAGTCTGATGCGACCGGAGCACCGTCGAGGCACGCATTCCTCGGGCCAGGCCTAGCAAATGCCTGAGCAGCTTGAAAGCTTTCCTTTCATGCACCGACGTGGACCTAATTCCTTCCGAGTGCCAGGACGCATCTCCGGCTCTTCGGTGCAATTGGAGCACGTATAAACTTTGATACTCAGACATTTCATTCAGTTCTAATTCAGTTTCTCATACTCCCTTTTCAGCGTCGTTTGCTCACCGGAATGTATATTCGTAAGGACGATAAGGTATGCGTTGACATGCAGTCGAGCATCTCAAGCCTCGCGCACTTAATGTACTTTTTTTTTTGTCATGTCCAACAATAATCTTTGACAAGAGGGAAAATATGTGTGGAAAATGCTTAGGCCTGTTTGTGCTACCTCACAAAAATCTATCACCAAGTTTCGCGCAACCACGTTTATTTTGTATCTATCCCATCTAGCGCCAAAAAAGAAAGCATGGAAGCTGCAAACATTTTAATGTTTGTGTCTCGATAACAATGCAACATTGTGCGACAGCACTTCAGGTCATGTCGCATAAACATTTTTGCTGGAGGAATAGACTGATATCCTTGAATGTCGCCCAGACTATAAACTTGAACGCCTCAGGCATTTCAAGGAAATTGTGCAATGTATTCACAGCTAACATAAGACTTCAGATGGAAAGCGGTAAAATATCTGTGAGAAAGGCATGTTGCAAGGCGCCGTATTTTATTTCACTGCGGATCAATGCGTGTCTGCGAGAAATAAATAAACAAGGAGGAGAAAGAAAAGGTAGTGATTAACATGAGAAACCTTGTCAAATTGCTTCTAGTACATGGCATTATCGTGCTCAGCAATGTCGGAGGTTACTTTAATAATAATGAAGTCCTAAAGTGATGATAAATGGCTTGATGACAAAAATTTGGGATGGCTGTTGGCCGTCTTGAAGAAGCAGGCTTCGCTAGGAATAGTTGTCACAAGCACAATGTGTCACGAGAAAGAACCTTACCGACGAATAAACATGGGCGTCAGCGCATATGAAAGGCATTACAGCATGTACTCGCGTAATACCTACTGACAACAATTTCTTTTTATGTCTTTGACTGGTGATCACACCGTAAAATACTGCTGAAGCAACAGTTGCCTGCCTGTAGCGACGTCATTGTAGACACCCAATTAAAATAGTTCGGAACAGAATCAGACGTTCAATTACTATAAGTTAAAATTAAATTGTGGGGTTTTACGTACCAAACCCACTGTCTGACTATGAGGCACGCCGTAGTGGAGGACTCCGGAAATTTCGTCCGCCTGGGGATCTTTAACGGGAACCTAAATCTAAGTACACGAGTGTTTTCGCATTTCGCCCCCATCGAAATGCGACCTCGTGCTCAGCAGCCCAACACCATAGCCACTGAGCAACCACGGCGGGTGACTATAAGTTTAGCTAGTGTCTGCAAATAAATAGCTTTTGCTGTTCCTGGTTGGGCCGATCCTGTGCTCTCATTTGAAAGGTTACCGCTATTCGGAAGTAACGTTTTGTTTAAGCGGGCAGCGGCTGACGCAACAACCTCGATTTAAGTCCACTTTATTTTTTTTTTTTCTATTTAGAACCTAGACCATCCTGTCAGTAAACTTTCCTATCCTACTTAGCACGCTCCCCAACTTCGCTTCAATTTCTGCCTGAAAAAGTGTGAGCACTGTGCGAATAAATACGGTACTAAGTCATGAACGGTGGCTTTCTTTTTACCTTCAGTCACAGCGTACACATCTGTGCTCGTGAATTATTTTCGCCAATTCTGTCCAATAGAGCCACAAAAGAAAGAACCGCAAACGTTAAACTACGTGTGAAATACTAGCCCGCTTAACCACCCTAAAATCCCGTTCATTTCAAACTGTATAGAGTGCTTCTGCGCACGACCAATTTACTTCAAGCCGCTGCCATGCTTGGCGAGATCTACGATGTTCCGCGCTGTGTACGCGATTCTGAAGGAATACTTTTTACTTCCTCGTAATACCGGCAAACAATAATTACCTTGGTCATGTGATGTTGGTCGGCGATTCAAACATATTTTGTGAGAAATGAGATGTCGCAGTTTCACCGGAAACGCGAGGCATTGATAGCAATATCAAAATATTAGACAACTACATGGAGGACCGCTCGTAGCTTTATCGGCTGTATACACTGCAGTAAACATTCGCTTTCTGCTTAAATGAACAAGCATATTGCCACGTGCGCATTGGCCAACGTGAACCGATCTCACTCGATAAGCGCGAACACTCGTTGTCAGAACGCTGGCGTAATGAAGAGTCTCAGCAGCGGGGAGGGAATGGTCCGTGCTGCCTCTCGCCTCTCCGCATTTCTGAAACTTGAGGTTACGCGACAGCCAACAATAGACGCGCCCGGTTAGACAACACCCACGAAGCCATCAGCCGTTTATGCTCCCCAGACTTTGCACCCACCGCAGATGAGGGCACGTGGTCCACGTACACGTTCAGTTGCGCCATGCGTAGCCATGACCGCGCTGCAGCAGCAGACGCGCGCTGACCTGCCTAGCCACCCCTTCGCGCATGCTTAATCACGTGGCTTCTGACATTGTCCGCGCGAGAAGATGGCGCTTATCAAGCCATTGGCATTCTCGGCTACTCCTGGCACGTTTCTGCTAGCACTCACGGCATACAGTGCGCGGGGCATGATCTTAACGTACTTAGACTTAATACAGAAAGCTTCCTTGGAGTGTCCATATAAATGCTATCGCAATGAAATACGCGATGGCTGAGTGTAAAAAAATTGAATTTAATTAATGTGCAATTACAAGGTCTCACTAGAAGATGCACGAATATCATCCTGCCATCTTGATTCTTTCAGTGAACTCTAGAGCAGACTCATCAAAATTGCGCAACTCTGACAATTTTTGCAGTGCATGCACCGTAACTCGATTCATAAGGAGCTATCTTTAGAAAATTCTTTTGTATAATGAATGCCTTCAGCTAAATATTTATCCTAAAGCTGCCGCAAATGTAAATAGATAAAGCATAATATGAAGACAATATTTGCAAAAAAAAGTCTTGTGGGAAATCATAGCTTCAACTTTAGGTGAGAGGAGACCGCAGCGCGAACTAGGTGTGAAATGCGGGTAGCTTGTATTCTAGATGTAACTGCGATGAAGTGGAGCTGGGTAGGTTACTGTACAGAGGAGATACCGGATAGTCTATCAAACCAAGTGAATGAATCGAGAAGGTAATTAGGCGCTATAAACGGCAAGGTTATATGGAACGCTAGGTTAGAGAAATTTGCACTGATTGAACGTGGTAAGCGACCGACACCGGACTAACGCGGTTAGAAATTTCTACCTGTGGCCCTTGTCTTGCATTGGAGGCAATGAATTTAAGTAATGACGATGATGACCGTGATCATTGTTTCGACCATACTTAAAGAGAGAATGTTTTTTTTTTATAATAATAAGAACGCGATCTTGCTCATTTCATTCAAGCTTAATCTGTGCAAGATAACTTTCGTCAATATAGTTAACCTTGGCGTCGTATTTGCTTCCTTCAAGGTCCAATTCCTAACAGTGTTGTGTTAAAATTTGCAACGACCACGCATGTTCAAAGTGGTTACGTCGCCGAAATGGATGTTACTATGCATTAAGGGTTCTCTATAGTGGGGCAGTTTGTTACCTAGTCGGTTGCTTCTTCACGCGTTTTCCATAAATGCGGGGCACTTGAAGATAGCCATAACTCGACGCAAAGATGCTAACCTTTCCTGGCATAGAGACGACGTGGCTATGCGTTAATCATCGGATATGTCCACGCTATGCAGCCATCCTCCATCTTACTTATTACTAATACTTATACTAATGACGGCGTCATTCCAATACATGTTACGGAGTTTAAGTACCTCGGTGTAACTCTAACATCAAATTTAATATGGCGCAAGCAAGTTGAAATAATCTGCAATAAGGCTCGTCGAAAACTCTGGTATCTCCAACGCACGTTAAGCAGCTCGACAAGAGAATGCAAACTGACTTCGTACAAAACTTTGGTCAGGCCAATACTAGAATATGCATCGGTTGTTTGGTCACCTCAACTCAAGCACGACATAGCTATGTTAGAATCTGTCCAAAAAAAAAAGCAATCAGATTCATTTTTCCTCGCTATGACCGGCAATTCTCGCCTACTTCGCGTGCGCAGGTTTTAACGTTGCAATCTCTCGAACATCGGCGCACATGCGATCGCTTTGTCCTTCTGCATAAGATAGTTCACACCGGCTTGAGTGTTCTGGAGCCCATTTCTTTTGTTGCAGCTCCTGCACGCTGTACTCGACGATCTGATCCCCTGAACATTGTGCCCTTCAGGTCGAATCTTGATTGCTTTAAGTTTTCCTTCTTTCTGTGGACGGTGGATTTATGCAATAAACTTGATGGGTCTCCGCGCAGACTCGGTACTGAGCATTTTCAAAAAGAATTGCGCAATCATGTATTCGGTTAACGTTTTCTTGTATTATGGTGAATTTTTGATGAATGTATTTTTAATTGCATTTTTTTTTCCATTATTCTGTATTCTCTTGCTATGTCTCAGAAACTGAGACATCAGTATTTGTAAATTATTATAATAAAAATAAATAATAAACCAATCGTCGCCGTAACGCATTATCACATCTGCATTAGTCAAACGTAGCAAAATCTTGTGCAAGTTGATGGTAGCATTATTAAACCTAAGGACAGTATTGACTTCATTTCAAGCACGTCCAAACAGCAAACTCATTTCATCTTGTCCCTCTTTTTCAAGTACCTCCGGGAGCGGTTCAAGATGGATGTGCCCCACCGGTTCCGGGTGCACAACTACATGAGCCCTACTTTCTGCGACCACTGCGGCTCGCTTCTCTACGGACTCTTCAGGCAGGGGCTCAAGTGTCAACGTGAGTTTGGTCTATATTCTTATTTTCCTTTCGTATTTCAGATGCTTGCGTCTTTAAGGAAGAGAAGGCAGTCTTCCATAATGCACGGCCTCGGAAGTAATTTCTTTGGCAACAAACCAGTGGATGTCTGTGAGGGCTAGATAATAAACTCTAAAATCTACAAACTCAGGAAAATAACGCTCTCAAAGGTGGATTGGATGTCGAAACACCTTTTCTGCACTCTGACTTTCTCTGAAAATTTTCAAAAATGCATGCGCTCGTTAGCATAACACCCTTAGTGCACCCTTTTATTAAGTTCAGGGTGCTAGAATGGCTGTTTGTGCGGAACATACAGCTTGCAGAATTTACCATCTAGACAAATTTCCTATTTAGACAACTGCCCCCAAGGCACTAATAAATAAGTTAATTATTGATTTTTTTCGTTAATCAGTTTTCTAAAGCTATCGTTATCAGCCGCAAAGCACGTACACCTCGCCTAGGAACTCTCCTGCAAAAAAAAAACGAAGGAGAAGAAGAAGAAGAACGCCACCGTCACTGCGCTCACCACTTTTTATCGAAAATATGTAGGGTGTAAAAGAACACTTTGTATAACCGACTGGCTCTAAAGGACAGCCCTTAAGGGAAAATAACTTCTCTTAATTGAAATATAGACACAACGCGAATGAAATGAATGAAAATGAATGAAACTTAAAGAAGAAAGACAACTTGCCGCAGGTAGGACGCGAGCCCATGCATCTGCTGCATTACGTCTGCGGTGCTCGATTGTTTTTGGGGATGCTTGAGAGAAAGGAGAAAATCAGTTATTCTTTGATTAAGCACAATAGTTTAGTGAGCTTCAGATAGCTAATTACTTCATGAGATACTATAGCATATTCACCCCTGTTACGCGGTGTGTGATGAAGGCACGCATCTTCAAGCTCACCAGGAAGCTGCAGGTCACGTGACGCGTTCGCCGCGCCCTAACAGGGTCGAGCACGTCGTGTATTCTTGATTTAACGAGTTTTAAGGCATAATAAAACTTCCGCTTGTTCTACGAAGTCCCGCCACGTGATTGTCACGTGATTGCCCGTCGAAATGCGCCATTTTTCCTGGCCGGCGCACACAAGCTTCGCGTGCACCTATTTCCACAGCGCGTGCGATCTCCTTAATTACATTAACCAAAAAAGAATTGTTCGTTCCAAACATGCACCGCAAGGTGAGACAATCGTCCAGTACTTTCACGTGCAAGTGTCCGAACAGTCACGTGATAAAGTTCGCAAAAAATCGCCTCAACTGGGAGAACTCGCGCCGCGAGAATGGCGTCTGAGTCATGACAACGCTCCCGCCCACAGCACTTCCTGAACAATCAAATGACAACGCTGGCTTACCTCACCATCTATTGCCGGTATCTTCCCCTTGCGACTAATATTCTTGTTTTTAATGAGACGTAAAGTGTATTCAAGTTGTAGACGAGCTAAAAAAAGAAAACGAATTGTCAAGAGAAATGAACGCAAAGAATATGTGCCGCCCCTGACACCCATTTCATCGTTTCTTTCTCTCTTTGTTTTCACCATTGTAGCTTTAAATATGTCCTTTAGTGAACACCAGCTGCTAAACATGTCTGTTATGGAACACTATCTGCGACTATATAGCAAGTTCTGGTCAGGATCATGCTGCAGAAGCACTTGAATAAAACCTTTGAGGTTTGCCTCGCAAAATTACGTTGCCTTATAATCTCCCTCAACTTTTACTTAAACAGATAAGGTTTCGTGTTTTATTTCGTGATGAAGAAGAAACAGTACATCACTTGCTCCTGCCTTGTCGACCGCCTTACTGCTGCAAGAAAAACAATATTGCTACTACGTCTTCGATACTTGGCCTGGACTTAACGGAACCTTTTATTCTTTCGGATGGGGCCTCTGCTGTGGGATTGATTGAGCCCCACAGATGGTTCTTTCGCTGAACGGGAATTTCTTGTGGACTCCAACCGAACGCCTTGTTAAATTGGTCTCTCGCTGGTTTTGTGTACTTTCAATTAAAGATTATTGCTTCTCCATGCTATTATCGATTTCATTTTAACGTGTACTTTCACTTTCGAACAGCGCTGAGTTTATAGCGGTCTTGAAAAGTAATTTCTAATTATAACTTGGAATAATTCACCAATTTCGTAGCCAATCTCCCAAATTGCCTATTAGCTACACGTTACATGAGCAACATAAAAAAACTACTACTTTTGTGCAAGGACGAAGGTACGCGTGTTTGAATTACAAGTGGTTCTTCCTTGAAAACAATTCCCGGATCACGAGTAGCGTTGCCTGAAAATTCCGCTGCTCAGGGGAATCGAGCTCGTACGTTCGCTTCCACCAATGCATTCCATTGCCATTTGTGCCTATACTGCGGCAACGGTTAGATTTGGGCACGCGTTACGCCGGCAGCTGCATGGTTGCCCAAGTCAATGCGCCTGCTGGTCATCAGGAGTCGTTCGCACGAGCTCGCGCCTAGCGCGAGTTGCTACCTACTGTTGGCATTGGGACGCCTTGGCGCAGGCTCTGTAGACTCGACATCTCCGTGCTGGTCGACAAAACCATTCGGCTGTCGACTCAGGGCGACAGTGGCTTACGGCCAGTGTCAGCGGGAATTATGTATCATTAGCCATCACCTGCTCCACGCACATCCTATACCACGGCCCGTGGCAAAGCACATCACGCGTCATTTTTTTTTTTTTTTTTTGCGTAGGTCTTCAGCGTTTCGTACACGGGTTACTGTCGCACGGAAATAAATCAGCAGAGAGTTACGTCATGCGAGCTCCGGCCCGGGGTGAACAGTTTATTTCAGGCCGACCTCCTTTTTCGTTTCGTCTGTGTTTTGCGCGTGCTAGGCAGTGTATAAGCTGGTGCGCTGTAGGCCGAGCAGCGCACTAGAGACAGGCGGTCCTTCCAGAACGAAAGTGCGGCAACATAAATCGAGCCGCGTGTCCCAACCCGGCAGCAAAGCTTCACAGCACTGACGCGCGACAGTTGTTACTCTCCAGGGCGCCGGCATCAGATGCGAAAGAAACGAATGGGAAGAAAACTTGCAGGCCTGCTATTTGGCTTTTCGCAGCGAACATCAATTGCGGTGGAAGATTTTCGCATCGTAGAACCAAAAGACAAAAAAAAAAAAATGGGGGGAGGGGGCAATGCGGAAGGAAAAGAGCTGCAGTAAAGGTTCACGACTGCGAAAGTTCCCGCGTGCGCGTCTCGACAAATGTTCACGGGACGCAACTGCGGCGAAGCTTAGCGGGTCCTGTGGCGGCTGACATTTGCATTTTGCGGCTTGGCTGCGCGCTGAGCCTCGAAAAATTACCATTCGCTCCGCTCGCTGCACTGCGCGGTGCATAATACTGCAGTAGCTAGCTGCAGTCCACGCAGGAAACGGTATGGTTGCAGGCCCTGTGATTCGTTCTTCTTGCCAAATACTTGACACACACAAAAATAAACACTGAAAATGTGCTTAGAGGGATCCAATAAGTTATTCGTGTAAGAATTAATTTGCAATAATTTGGTGGGGCAAAGTTGCATCACTAACATGAGAAATTGAGAGTAAGAGTGGACGTCCTGGAAATCGGTTCTGCGCCTCCTGGAACAATCCCACGTCTTCCCATTACGCGTGCAATTCATTGCACGCGCAATGCAAAGAGGTGGGATCGTTCCCCATCAGCGGAAAGTTGTCTTTTCATCAACTTTCATCGCCATTAATTTATCATTTTCTTAATTCAATGAGTATGTGCAAGTAATTTACCCTATTTTCTCCTTGGTGTCTTCGTCTCTTCGCTTCTTGTGTTATGATCAATAAAAAATCAGGCACCTCGGTTAACCCCTTTGTGTGCGTGTGTGCGTGCGTGCGTGCGTGCGTGCGCGCGCGCGCGCGTGCGTGCGCGCGTTCCTATATTTTGATCGCGTATTGCACCTCGCGCGCTAAGTTATTGATACTGGGAGGTAAGGGTACGCACATTTCACTCGCAGGGTTCCCTTTATCACGCAATATGCGGCTACAGCTCGCCAGAAACACCGTTTACAGATTTAAATGTTCAATCGTTCACATTCGCAAGGTATTGGAAGCGCTCGACGTCGAGGCACCGAAGGAAAAGGCAAAGAAGGACACATTCCGTTGCGTGGCAACTGCAACATAACTGTATAGCTAAAGGACACCGAGCTGCTGAACTGCATTTCCTAAGAGCATCTTCTGTATTGCAAGAGCATCCACACGTGTCTAGAGAACTCAAATTAAGCGCAGAGCAACAAAATATATGGCAATGCTTCCTGAACAGTGAGGCTCAAGGTACGCGTACTTAAGGTGGGCTCGCATCTTTTCACTGCAGCTGTTTCGAAACGCGCTCACAGCTTGATTACACGTACACGTGCGCACTTTACAGTACACCGCAGACGTAGCTAAGCTCTCGCCTGAATGAGTCTGGAGCACGGACGAAACACAAGAGCCAACTTGAACAGGCCACGCGCGTGTGACGACGCAGTCTCCTCGCGGTGTTACAGGGTTGTCGTATACGATGTCGGAGGATGGAAGAGCAGGGGGGCAGGCGCGTTCTAGCCCGAGCAGGATTGCGTCATTCTATCATTCTGCCACGACCATCCGTCATACACTCGGCTAACGATGCTCAAACGGGATAAGGTGGGACGAGAAAAAAAAAGGGAGGACGAGGGAACAGTCGTCCAGGGAAGCCTGACAGCAGGCAGTGGTTGCTGGAGATACTCTCGCCAAACAAACAAACAAACAAAAACAAAAACAAGAAATCGGGCGCGCCAGCGCGCTTGGCCGCCCGTCTCTTCCCCGGCGCGCCTGCCAAAATAAGGTTGTTAGGGGCCCCTTCAGCGGGGGGGAAGCGGTTGCAAGCCGGGCGTCGCTCGAGCCTTTCTCGACGGCTCCCGAGAGCAAATTATCCGCGCTCGGTGACCCATTCACATTTATAACTTGTCGACGCCACGTGCGCCTCCGCCGCGCGAACGGCGGGGGGGGGGGGGGGGGGGGAGGAGGGTTCGACGGCGATGACTGGCGCTCAGCGTCGTCTTCCCAGGTCGTTGTCGGGAAGTGCGCTGCACGAACGAGTGCTCGCGGATGAGCCGTTCGCGGGTTCTTATGCCACGTCTCTTTTGGGTGTACTTGGAGTTAGTCGCACGCGTACGCGACGGCCGCGTTTGTGTGTTTGCATACGAATGCGGGCCAGTGTTGGTAACAAAATATCATTATTATTATTATTATTATTATTATTATTATTATTATTATTATTATTAATGCGATAGCGTTTAGGGCAGTGCGTCGCAGAAAATTAGATGTCGGTGGCCTTGTCCGTTAGAGAAAAATCATCACGGTTTTTTAAGCAGTCATGAGTAGCGCATAGTTTCATTGGCTTTGACGAAACTTTACATGCTAAGAAACCGACAAAAACATTGTGCTTCTAAACTTAAGCTTGCGGCCTACACGAAATTAGTTAGACCGTTGTTAGAATACGCGGCGCCCTTTGGGATCCGCACGCCAAATATGATATTAAATACATTGAACGTTTTTTTTTTTTAAAAAAAGCGCTAACATTCATCTTTAACGCCTATGGCAGGCGTGAGTCCGTTACGTACCTTAGGCAATTAAGCGGCCTTCCTACTTTATGATCACGTAGGAGGACGAGGAAAGAAAACAGCAGGTTAACCAGAATAACGTCCGCTTGGCTACCTCACACCGGGGGAATGGCAAAGGGGAAACCAAAGATTACTGGGAGAGAGAGTAGGGAAGGAAAGAAGGAAATTAGTGGTGAGTTCGCTGACGATAGCGGTCTAATAGAAATTGCATTACCAGTCCCAGACGTTCACACAAGCCCGTCACCCTCAAGAAGCACAAAAGCGCCTTCGCCGCTTTTGGGCTGACGAGAGATGGGGGCAGTGTTCCAGCGGCACCTGCACAGAAAGCGGCCGATTGTCCAGTCTTTGGAGAGCGTTAGCAAGTTCTTGTCTTTCTGAGGCATATCGTGCACAGTAGCACAGCAGGTGGTCGACATTTTTTTCGGTGCAGCAGACTTCGCATGCTGCACTGTCGGTCACTCCAATTAATGTAGAGCATGCCTTTGTGAAGGCAACCCCTAATCAAAGGCGACAGAGAAGCCTAGCTTCACGTCCAGGAAGTCCGAGTGGAGGTCGGCGTTGCAGTGAGGAGTTTAATCGATGCCGTCGTGCAAGTCTTCAGTTTGGCGAGTTCCACTCGGTCAGTGAGAGATAGCGTGCCAGGTGTCGAAGCTGCCTTGCGGCGTCTATCCTCGAAAGCGGAATTGGAATGCTGTGCTCTTCTTGATGTGCTGTGCGAGCAGCGTTATCGGCGGAATCATTGCCACTGATTCCACAATGGCCATGTACCCATTTAAAAACAACCTCGTGATCTTTTAGTTGGACGTGATGGTGAAGTTTCATGATTTCGTATGCCAGCTGTTCATGACATCGGCGTCGGAGAACTGACTGCGTGCACTGTAATGCTGGTATTGAGTCAGAGAACACAGCCCATTTTCTAGTTCTTTCAGAATCAATGAATTCCACTGCACTACGGAGAACCGTTAGTTCTGCCGCCGTTGAGGTCGTGGCATGCGATGTCTTGAACCACTGTGTTATTCCTCGCGTTGCTTAAGCAACCGCACCACCAGAACCGGACGACGTAGTCGATCCATCGGTATAGATGTGCTCGTGGTTGCTGTACTTATCATGCAAATGAAGTAAGGTCAGCTGTTTTAGAGCAGGGGCCAGTATATCTGTCTTCTTCTGTAGTCCTGGAAACATTATATGTATTGTGGATGGCTCAAACACCATGGAGCAAACACTGGCTTAGCTGCAAGTGCGTGCCCAGAAGTAAACGACGCACGATGTGCACTGACAATACCGCTAAATGTCGAGCAGGGCCTCGCAGCAGTGAGGCTCGCCAGATGGTGCGAAGAGGTCCTAGCATAATGTCTGAGAGGCACACGCATTGTCTCAACGGCAATGTCCGTCGTGATTGGGTAATCCCGCGCAATAGCAATGGTTTCAGCCATCGATGCACTGCGTGGTAAGCCAAGACATATCTTAAGGACTTGGGCTTGAATGCTTCGAATCATACGCAGGTTCGTCTTCCAGGTGTTGGATACTGCAGGCAGGCTGTACCACAGGAATTCAACGAACAACGCCATGTACAGCTGTAGCATAGCGTGTATAGGTACTCCCCAACTTTTTCCTTCAAGGAATCATAACTGGTGACAGATAGCAGTCAGCCGCTTTTTCATGTAATTCACGTGCGGATCCAAGACAGGTCTCTGTCAATTACAACTCCCAAGAACATGTGACTTCTGCTGTGTGGTATAAGTTGTCAGTTAATTTATATGCCGTAAGCAGACATTGGCTTCCTCGTGAAGGCCACCATTGCGCATTTTCCGCATGAAATTTCAAATCCTTGTTGACGAAGGTAGCAAGATGTCATTGTAGCAGCCTTCTGAAGCCAAGCCCGAAGCTGAACTCGTGTCACACCTGATGCCCAAATGCAGATGTCGACGGCATAGATGGAAAGTCGTACAGTGCTTGGCAGGCTGTCAACTAATCCACAGAGGGTGAGATTGAAAAGAGTCGGGCTAAGCACTCCGCCTTCAGGGACTCCTCGGCTACCGTAGTGCTCGGATGTCGGACCATTTTCTGTGTGCACGTAGAATGGTCTCCTCTGTAAGTACCTGCACACCCACATATATATCTTACCACCAAGTCCGACAGCTTCTAACGGGCTAAGGATGGCTTCATGGGTGATATTATCACAAGACCATTTAACGCCTAGAAATAGACGTTAACAAGCCTTTGGTGTTGCACAAATGTTACCAAGTCAACAACGTTGTTTGTTGACGAACGGCCTTGCCTGAATCCGGCCATAGCATCTGGCTAGATTCCATAGTGCTCTAAGTACAATTCCAGACGTGTTAAAATCATTCTTTCTATTGTTTTTCTGACACAGCCGGCAAGTGCGATCGGACGGTATGAGGAAATGCCCAAAGGCAACTTGCCAGCTTTGAGAAGTGGAATTAGGTGACTTGACATCCATTCTTGCGGAACCATACCCGTCTGCCAGAAGTCATTGTACAGGAACAAGAGTGCCTTCCGAGCTTAGTCTCCAAGGTTACACAGGGCACGGTATGCAATGCCGTCAAGTTCTGGCGCTGAAGAACGTTTGCACAAAGCGAGCGCAGCTTCTAGTTCTTCCGTAGAAAAAGGGCATTTCAGGTGGGGATCGAGTGAGAGCAGTGGGTGGTCGAACGTTCCCGTACGCGTTCCATAGGAATTTGGGTCGCCAGCAATATTTCTGCGGAAACATTCAGCGACGTCAATATCTCTACATTTTAGATGGAGTGCCAGAATTTTAAACGGGCGGCGCTGACCAAAGGTTGTGCGAAGGCCACAAACAGTCCTCGATATAAGCGACAAAGGTTTTCGCGGATCGAGGGACTCGCAAAAGGATACCCATCGTCGCGAAACCAGTTTGTTCATGTGACGCTGTATTTTCTTTTGTCTTCGTTTAGCTAATCTCCTATCATTATTGGACTTCATGCGTCTATATCTTTGTTCCGCACGACAGCGGATTGCTCGAACTTTGTCGAGTTCGATGTCGAGATCCGTGCGGGCAGAACCTTTCAAAAGCAAATGCGTGGTTGTTTGTATGACATCGTTTATCGCGCCCTGTAGGTTATAAGAGGTGCCGTCACGACAACAGTCTTCCATGATTATTTTGTATTTAGGCCAATCGGTGCGGTGGATGGTTCTGGAGCTTTTGGAGCTAGGCAAACCTTCGATCTTCAAATAGGTTGGGATGTGGTCGCTACCTCGCGTTTGTAAATCCGAAAACCAGTGCACTCCTCTCGAAAGCGAAGGTGAAACAAAGGTAAGGTCCAAGCAGCTACTGTACTTTGATCCACGCAGATAAGTAAGGATTTAATCATTTGACAGGCAAAATTCGCGCTCAGAGGCAAAGAATACAAATGTTCTGCCTCTATAGTTCACTCTGGAGCTTCCCCATAGGTAATGGTGGGCATTAAAGTCGCCAGCGATCACCCACGGCTGTGGAGTCAATGTCACAATTTCCCGTAAGCGCTCACAATCTAAGTGGCTTGTCGGATATAAGTAGGTTCCAAGAACTGTTGTGTACTTAAGTTTTCCTCTTCACTGTTAAGCAAACGTATTCATTTATTTCGTCAGGATGCACTGGATTATGTACATAAGTCACGGCGTATAAACACAACCCTGTTGCACTCTCAGTGGGTAGAGGACATAAAGCACTCATAGCCGGGCAGTCTGATGGGAGCTGACAGGTTGGGCTCGCAAATCATGATAATGGGGAATTGGTGCCTAAAGACATACTGTCTAAAGTCGGACATGCGTTACTTAAGCCCTCTGGCGTTCCACTGAAAGACAGATGCATTCCTGACCTCCTCTTGAAACATCGGCATCTCTCGAGCCATGTTTTTGCCCTAGAGCCGTTTACCCTAGGCACAATTTGATGTGACTCCGAGGCAGGTTGCGCTCGTGAAAGTGTAGGCCACTCTTCAGGAGGTGCAAGTCTTGCCCCTTTCTTCGTTTTCGCAGTGTCCGTCTTTGTGGAAGTCGGTGTTGATATGGTAGCCGCTTTGCCGGAAGATGGCGTATATCTTTCGGTAAATGCATGCTCTTCAGTGGGGATGTCGTCGTCACCTGAGAGTAGCGGCAGCCTCTCTGTGTGTTGAATGGTCCCGTACCATACGTTTGCGTACTGCTCGCTCGTTCCTCACCCGCGTGCAATCATGGGATGAGGCCTCATGAGTACCATGGCAGATAGGGCACTTTAACACAGTTGCGCGGTAGGCATCTGCTGAATGAGATTCATTCAGCGCACCGTGGGCACACGAGATTATTCCCACAGACACCTTTTACGTGTCCCATCTTGCAGCATTTGTAGCATTGCAGGGGCTTCAGTACGTATGGGCTGACTGGATGGTGGACGTTGCCAACTTTGACGTGTGAGGGAAGGCTGTCTCCCTCAAACCCAAGCTTCCGGCAACGCGTGTTGCCAAGGCCTGTGATGTACGTGATGAGAGTGCCTTCTGTAGTTGGTTTTATTATTATTGGCAAGTCGTCTGTTGGTATAGAAATATCGACATCATAAATGGCGCCGACAGTGCCATTGCAGCCTGTAGAAATCATGGATCGCACTTTCACTTTGTCGATCTCCGTTACGTGCCGCAGACTTTACAGCGCACTACGGTGTAGAATGTCTACTGCGAGGACATTCTTCCGTGCGTTCATTCTCACGTATTTTATCTCGTCTGGCGCGATTCCCTCACGAAACGCAGAAAGAACTTGCCTCTCTAGGAGTCACAAATTGGACACAAGGTCCACAGGCATGAACAACATAGTGTACGGCTAGCGCTGTATTGTTGTCTTCACGGTGGAGACACTTGGCGACGATGACCTACGTAGCAGTCTTCTTTTTGTTGTTCGGCTCATGACAAGCATGAAATCACCGTCCGACGAGTCGACGCTGTCCGAGTACAACTCGGTTGCCTGGCTGTCCATGTCACTTGACGCGTTTCCACGTTTCCTGGACGCGAACCGACGTAATGGCTGGGCACCAGGGAGGTCCTCAAGGGCTTTTTCATCCATTGCCGCAACGAAGGAGCGGCAGCTCCGTAATTTTGGAGAGAAACAAAGCGAGGCAAGGGTACAAGCGTTGTATGACAGAAACACTTCGTCGTCGTCCTTCTTGGGATCACGTAGAAAATTACACCGACTACAGATGTTCTTTAATATTGTAAACAGTAGGACAAAGATTAAATTCATGAGTTACATGCAGTAAAACAGCGCAAGGCCAACAAGATCAAAACAAAGCAAGAAGATTCTAATGCCACGAGCGAAAGCAAACGCATACCGTTTTTCCTTTCTTCCTCGAACCATAGCAGAATGGAAAGAAAGGAAAGAAATCAACTTTATTCAGGTCCTGCAGGCCACGAGAGCTTTGGGCTCTCATGGAGTGGGCGTCTCCCACGACGGAACCGGGAGGTTGAGTTTCCTGGCGGCGTCGTGGACCTGCTGGACGGCCCAGAGTTGGGGAGCGAGTTCTTCGCTCCGGATTGCCTCTTCAAACTTGCGCTTGTCCTGTTCGTAGTTTACGTGAGCTTGCGAGCACGGCCAGAGTAAATGATAAACGTTAAGGGATGTATTGCAATTGGTGCAATAAGACTTGTCGTAGAGCTCAGGCATGTAATGGTGTAATCTGTTTTGAGTGGGGTATGCGTCTGTTTGTAGCATTCTGAGTGTAACCGCTTGAGCTCGAGTGAGCGTGCGGTGTGGCGTGCTATATTGTCTGCGTTGTAGGTAGTAGTGTTTAGTGACTTCGTTGTATGTAGTGGGTGCGTCCTTATTCTCCGAGTGGTCGGGTGAAGCCGCGCGGTCTGTAAGCGCGCGCGCAGCCTCGTGTGCCGCCTGGTTAAGGTTGGGGACGTCGCTGAGCTTTGGTCCTAAGTGTGCCGGGAACCAGTATATGAAGTGTTTCTTAATCTCTTTCTTTGAAACAATTTTGAGAGCCTGTGCGCAGATCGTGCCCTTCTGGAAAGCTCTGATAGCGGCTATGGAGTCGCTGTAGATATGGGAAAGATTGTCGTCGGTGAGCGCAACAGCGATCGCAACCTGTTCGGCCTGTTCAGGCTTCCTTGCAATTACCGTGGCTGCATATCTTGTGGATCCGCGGCCGTCCACAACCGCCACTGCGAATGGAACGCGCTTCTTTGTGACGTAGTTGGGTTATCATCAGTCAATGCCTTCGCATCGGCCGTGCAACCTTACCTGTGATATTTATTGGCAATGTTTCTTTTTTCTATTCATTGTGCTTGCATCGTATGCGTGTCACTGATGTTGATTCCCTAGGCACATCTCTGCTACAATTCGCGGAAAGGTTCTGGGAATCTAACCCTATACTCATGCATCAGTTTCTGATTAGCTATTGTTTCTTTACATTTTTTCTTCGATTTCTTTTGTTGATGGTTTCAGTTAACTTCGGGAGTCTTGTTTATTATCTTCATTGGGAATAGCTCGTTAGTGTCTTGGCTTATGGCTACAAACAGACACACGTTTTCATACTTTTTGGTGCTCTTGCGCCTGTGGTATTGTCTCAGAAAAAAAAATTTATTTGTTGAGAGTACGAGTTCAGTGCAGTACTAATGATTTATTACCTTTTCTTGTTCTCGCCTCCAGTCGTCGTTTAGTCACATCTGCTTTCTCAGTATTTGTATGCAATACTATATCGATTTTGTCTACTTGAATGATTGCAATGTTCAATTTATTCTTTGTAAAATTGTTGTACCCACTCCTGCCGTGGCTTCAAAAAGATAGCCGGCAGTATCTGACGAATAAATAAATAAATAAACAACGCAGGCTTTCCGCCTGGCATAGGCTATATTGAACTAATTGAATTTCTCGAAGTAAAAGTGCGTCAGAAAATTCGTAAAGTATGATTTACACAACCTACAGACATGATTGCGTCGGAGTGTAATTTGAACATACGAGAAACATAATTTTGTTTACGCGGAAACACAAACACAAACCCATTTGCCAGCTGTCGTTCGAAGTCTGTCTTTGTGGCAGCGGACGCTATGTGTGGATACTAGGGGGACATAGTGAGTGGGTTGTTTTCTCTAACTTAATGAAGTGTGTTGAAGACATCGACTCATGAATGCTGTCGCGTTCCACTCTTAAAGGCGAAGCTTAAACGTCCGCCGAGTCTTTAACGTTTTCGAAGGCATGTTCTTGAAGCGATGGCCAGCTTTGTTCTTAAGCACAACATCCTATCAGCTTCCCAGTACGGCTGTGTTCAAGGCAGCGGTACGCAGAAACCTTTTGAAACTTTGTCAGAAATGTTCGCACGAAACTTTTGAGCGAGACCAACTGGCCTGTGGGCTCTTGTTAGATATATCAAAAGCACATTTGACTCGGTTAACCATCGTATTATATTCAACGAACTTTACAACTATGACCTTTCGGGGACATTTTCCAGATTTCTTTAGTAGTTATTTTTTTAATCGGTCTCAAATTGTTTGTCTGAATGATGTACATAGTACCCTGCAGTACTTCACAGCAGGAGTGCCGCAAGGTTCAGTGCCGTCACTGCTTTTATTCAACTTACACGTGTGTGAAATGGGACAGGTAATTGGCACAAGCCCCGTTTTTCAATAGGCTGACGACACGTTGCTTCTTTCAAGACACGTGGAACATGATAAGGCTGTTGCTCTGTTTCAAATAATTTCAGGTAACGTCATAGACTGGTGTAAAAGTAATCAAATAAAAGGTAATGCCCGAAAAACGCAATTAGCTTGTTTTAGAAATCCTCTAAAAGTTCTTGATGCGACGCTGCCTGTCCTATTGCATGGCTCTGATTGTTTGAACTGCGACTGCACACCGATTGAATATGTAGACAGTGTTAAATATCTAGGAGTGCACTTTGACAATTATTTATCATGGAACGTTCACATGGCTTCCATTTGTGCTAAATTTCGACGAGCTGCGTGCTTACTCTACCGTGTGCGTTCGGAGTTATGCTCCTATTAAAATGAAGAAAATGATCATGCATGCGTTAGCATATTTGCATATAAGATTTGGTATCTTCAGTTTCTTTTTATTGCCGCCGCTTATGGAAAAACAAGGTAAACAGTTTACTAGAGAACATTTTCAAAAGTGTAGCCTACAACACAAACATTGATATAGATAACCCATTCAGGTCTCTGAAAATGACAAACTTCGATTCAGTGTTTCTCTCTGTTGTCGTGCCGTGATATTTATCGAGCGAAGATGTTCACGTACCCTCTAGATATCGCTCCAATCCCTCCAGATATGTTGTTGCTCGAACAAGAACTAAGTATGGCAAAGGGCAAAGACAATGTTATATTCCTAATTTGTTTAATACTCTCCCCACCTCTATACTGGAACAGCGAATTTTATCTGGCTTAAAGAATGCTTTAAAAGAAGGGATATGAAAAAACGAAACATGTCCCTTGTACGAAGCTAACTGCAATTTGCGCGTATGTGAGCATTGTGAATGGTTTGAACATGGCACCTGTGTCCATTTCGCGGATTTCTTTTAGAACATTGGCCAATTCAGTGCATATTCTTGTAATAGTGTGGCCAGTCTTGTTTGAAGTTGACATGTCACACCTTTGTCGCTCTAATTTTTGCAGTTCTCGGTAACTAGTTAAGTATGTGCTCTTGAAGATGAAGAGGTTTAGTTTATACTTCGGAGCATTAGCTAGGCTTGAGTCCCTGTCAGTGTGGTTTTGCCGTGCCTGTCAGGTCCCTGCCTTACAAGCCCTCCGAAGGCTTCAGTTGACCTGGCAAGAAATACATGTACATAAGATCTCGCAACAAAGATTATTATTATTATTATTATTATTATTATTATTATTATTATTATTATTATTATTATTATTATTATACCTGCAGTTTCATTCCGGGATTAGAGGATACAGGATAAGAAAATGTAGACAGAAATCGCCGAACAAGACCTTCCATAACATAGAACACGCGTCTTCTAGCCCTCCTATATCAGCCGTCTTCTTACTTTTTCAGGTTTTATTTCTTTAACGCACTCGAGCCCTCATGAGGCTATCTTTTTGGAACGGGACATGTTATGGGCAATCAGTTCCCAAGGTTATGTTCTTTTTTTTTTTACTTAGTTCCAACCCCACCTTTGAGTCTACCTCACACAAAAAGCGCCGAGAACATGTCAGTGTCGCATGCGGTATTTTCCCACAAACCAGCCTTAAGCAAAATCTCACAAAGCTAAACGCAATATCACAACATTTTGTGGCGTATTTCGCTGATCTTCCTTTAGGTTACTTCATCCCTGTAAGAGCCCTGATGCCTTGTAGGGAGCCATGTAATCGACTTACGCTGATCGCATAAATCAATCAGTTCACTTGCGCTACCTCGCTGCTGCCAAATATTCTTAGTGTATTGTTTTAAAATGAATGCTAGCGAAGCGAAAAAACAAGAGGCGATCTCATGAAATAGTCTCACATGTTACCATCCGCGTTGCTGTTTCCCAATCATACAGAGTGTCCCAGGTCACACCGCGTCCAAAATACATCCTACTACAGTACCTTGTACTCCTTTTTACAAAATATTCACGCAGGAACTCTTCTGGCAGTGGCCTCACTATGCTTAAGCATTGTGCCACGTGCTCATCTCCACGCAGCCCGGTGTCATTATCGATGTTATGAAACTCGATCCGACCAGTATAGACGACAGCGCTGCGGCGACACGAACTGCTGCGGACGGTGGCGCAAGGTGACTTGAGGCAAGCAAACTATTGCGGTGGCGGCGCCAGGTGCGCTCATGCCGTTCCGGTCGTTATAAATCGTTATCGCTCTTTAGCGCCTTATCCATCCGCGTCGAACCGTCACCAACCGTGACCAACCGTACTCCGATGGCGGCTGCATATGGCGCGGCCACGAGGACCCTATCTTGAAAGCGACCTGCGACAGGGACAGAGTGCGCCGAGAACTGATGGCTTCGTGTGCGCTGTGTTCTCGCGGTTTAGTTTGCGTTGAAGGGAGACGCGCGGACCCCATCTCGAAAGGGATCGTCTTACGTGACGGAAGGACGGACCGGTTCCCTCGTTGGGTAGGCATAAAAATTCTTACGCGTTTAAAGCTTCGACGTCGGATATCAGATTTCAGCAGGCGCCTTTTTGTCTTGCTGAAATAAGCAGGGGCAGGCTCACGTGAGCTGGTCTCCGTCGTGCCTAGCCTATTACGACCACTTAAGTCCGGTGCTTGCCTAAATATTTTCCTTCCGCGCCCGTTGCGGAAGGCAGGCAGGGAGCATTTTACTGCTTCGTTTTGAAACAGTTCGCGTCAACGCGTGCTTGAACTGTTCCGTTCGCCAGCGTCAACAGGGGCGGCGTGTGCCTTTGCTCGCTGCCGCCGCGGAGGAGACTGCATGCTTGCAGGGAGGCCTGGTGCCAAGACAAGCAACCCGGCGGCCACCAACATCGTGGGAGGCCCCACTGCATAGATCGAATGGGCCGATACTCGACACCTTTTCACGGAACCAGACTGGCAAACGGTTTGGAGAGAGGCCGTCAACCTCGCCGAGCAAGAAACACGCGTGTCCACCCAAGAGCGTGACGCAGAAGCTCTGGTGGGGATATTCCGTCATGGGGAGTTATTCGAGCTTTTTGAGATAGATAGATAGATAGATAGATAGATAGATAGATAGATAGATAGATAGATAGATAGATAGATAGATAGATAGATAGATAGATAGATAGATAGATAGATAGATAGATAGATAGATAGATAGATAGATAGATAGATAGATAGATAGATAGATAGATAGATAGATAGATAGATAGATAGATAGATAGATAGATAGATAGATAGATAGATAGATAGATAGATAGATAGATAGATAGATAGATAGATAGATAGATAGATAGATAGATAGATAGATAGATAGATAGATAGATAGATAGATAGATAGATAGATAGATAGATAGATAGATAGATAGATAGATAGATAGATAGATAGATAGATAGATAGATAGATAGATAGATAGATAGATAGATAGATAGATAGATAGATAGATAGATAGATAGATAGATAGATAGATAGATAGATAGATAGATAGATAGATAGATAGATAGATAGATAGATAGATAGATAGATGAGCCAGTGAGAGGTTGAGCGTCGTCACCTTGTAATTAAGCGAAATTTATGTGACCTAATGTTTCTTCACGCCTGTTGTATTAAGCCCGCATGCGTGTTTGCAGCGCGAGCCTAATACAGAGAAATACAGAAAAAACAAGTATAATGGACGAGCGGTGGATTTCAACTGAGTTGATTACGCTGGAACACACAAACATATATATATATATATATATATATATATATATATATATATAATTGAAGTAAATACAGGCTCATGTAGACAAGCACAAATGCAGATTTCATTTCCATGGTCGGGGTCCGGCCTTCGTCAAAGCTCTTGATGAAGGCCGGAGCCCGGTCTAAACGTCGAAGTTATATGTTTGTTATTGCTTTTCTTCGTGCGGGTGTACTCCTTTCCATTTCTCACATATCATATCGGAAGAACTCGTTCTTCCTCCCTATATATATATATATATAGGGTGATCATATGCATGTATTATGAAGTTTGTCAACAATCGCTGGTTGCAGATAACGTAATTCTAGCCCTTGCAATGAATTATTCAAAGAGCGTGACATTGCTTGCACGAGAAATAGCAACGCACATTCAAATAATTCACTTCTTTATTAATTAAATTACGGCCCATATTGTAATTTACGCATTGCGGCCGGTGGCCTCTCCACTTATAATGAATTTCCAGAATGGCGCCTCTTTGGAGATGTGCGCCATCAAACTCGCAGTAAAAATGCACTGTTGTTCCACTTACTTTTCAACAAGACCCTCTTTTAGGCATTCAGCATAAAAGTAACTGGAAAACCCTTGTATTTCTTGCCACACTTTGGGAACTAATGTGTGGAAACTGTTGTCATCCTGGAGATTCATTTCAAGCAGATACATCTTCAAATCTCACCGGCTACAATTCGTAAATTGCTATATGTGTCCTATAGAAATTAAGTAAGAAGATAAGTAGTCAATTTTTTTATTTATTTGAATATGTTATTCGATTTCTCGTACTAGCAATGTCCGCCGCTCTCAATAATTGAGCTCAGCGGCAAGAATATGCTATCAGCCACTGGCGGTTTTTAATGTATCCGTAAGCCTTTAAAATAAGCGCGTTCGTCTTGGTTGTTGCTAATAGCTAAGGCTTCGTAAGTTTCCCTGGTTTCCCTTGCCCTTGCCTAACGCACGTGCAACCTCGAATGCCAGAGTGTACAGAGCCACCTGCGGCAGTGGTGCGCCAAACGTGGCCCCGCTGTAGCGGTGCATCCACTGCGGCGTGGTGCTTCCGCAATCTGTCGTTTAGACAGCGCCCAGTTCGAGCAAGCTGGCTTCCCCCGCGGGAGAGCGGTACCTTGTACACGACGCTTATCGTGCGAGTAACAAAGCGAGTCAGTCGTTTCTTTCTCCATGCAGTGGGGCGCTTGTGCCCGTTGACAACAGGGCAAGTGCGCGCAAGCTTTTCGGTGGTGGGAAATGCAAGCGGCAATCCGGGCTTCGTTGCCACCTTTGCCAGATGGTGTGAGAAGCCATGAATGTACAGTGCCGTCCACTGCTGTATAGGGCGGGCGAACGACCACATGGATGGATGGATGGATGGATGGATGGATGGATGGACGGATGGACGGACGGACGGACGGACGGGCGGATGGGCGGACGGACGGACGGATGGTGTGAGCGTCCCCTTTGAAACCGGGTGGTGGGTGGCGCCGCCAAGCTCTTGCTATTATATTGCCTAATGTAAAAAAAGGGAAAAAAAAACCTCTGGTCTGGGGGGCGGTACCTTGCTGTGGTTGCTGGTTTTCAGATAGTGTGCCCAGGAGCATGCGCGCCCTGATAAACAAGCAAACTTGCGCGTGCTGCGTTTAACGAGAGGTGATGTTCGTAAGTGCCTTTGTTATCTCGAACAATCTGTGAGGGCACTTCATTTGTTTCGAATTGCACGGCGCACGTTATCAGTCCATACTCTTCATTCTATGGCATTTGCAGTGCCGCAAGAGCCCTCAGGCCTAGTGGAAATCCGAGCAAACAAAGGCGCTTTTTAACGTCGCTACCCGTCAAAAGCAGTTCCACATGTCATTACGCTATGCATGTTCCTGGGCACACTTTCTCGGATCCAGAAATAGCCGCCAGGTGCCGCCCTGCAGCGCAAGGCCGGCTGCTCATGCGCTTTACACAGCAGTGGCCTGCACTGTACGTCAGGACCACGGACCGCACAATTGGCCGACTTGAAATGTTTTGGCAAACATGTCTTCCATTCTATACTTCCCTTAAAAGGCCTTCAGCCGCGGAGGTTTTGAGTTCCTTGGGAATACCAGCCATCTCGAAGTGTTCCACTTAGCGTTCCAAGCTTTGGCTGACAATGTGGCCACAAGCCTTTCAATAAGATTGGAATAAAAACATATTGAAATAGTTTTTTATAGGGCCCCGGTGACGGCTCCCACGCGTGCTTGTCGCAACGCGTCACCGTCAGCTTTCACCGTCGCAATAGTACAAACTCACGCCTGGCCGTCAACAAAAGCCAAAAAAAACACGGCGTGAGAAGCAAAAATTATGAATTGCTGGTGAAGAAAACCACTGAAAGTGTTTTCTATTTGCGTAAGGCGTGTGCAAGGTAACATTTACATGATGATTATTGATAATTACGTTTCAAAGTAAATATTCGGCATGTTGATGCACGTTGTGTTGCTGTTTGATGCTTAGCAGCCATCGCACGCCGGCCTTCGCGGTACCCGCTGTAGGCGTCTCTGTGTTTCTTTCTTTTCTCACCTCCGTGTTGTCTGTTTGTGCCGTTACTGCTTACCATGATTATTTACAAAATACACCAGCTCTCAGCCGTACCTACCTTATCCACACTAGAGGATCTGAGGGCAAATGTTTAAAGCGATACTGAACAGTCTCCACGAACCCGCCTCGTGAATTGCTAGGTACGCTTAAGTGGGCTTCCCCACGGAACAGCAGAATATGTGGGGAAGCCAGCTTTGATTCTTACGCCATAGAGAAAGTGATTCAACAAGAGCACACACTCCCATAGAGCCCAGTGGCCGAATTGACTGTAGCGCACCAAGCTGATGGGATTAACTGCTTCCGGTTTCGGTTTTGGGCGCGCGCGTTTTGAACGCCAATTGGTACACGCCACGCCGGCTCCACTCATCGGTGCGGCATTCTTTTTTTTAGCTTTTACTGCTGAACCACGCGCTGCCTTGGCGCGGCATCATTTTATTATTTAGTAAACATGATTGTGAACGATCTTTACAAGCCTCCACCGAATCTGTGTCTTTTGAAATTTCATAAATGAAACGCAAGACGTCTTCTGAAATGATGCAACGCTCATTTTGCTCTAAATAAATGCTCGTTCCGGGCTTCTTGTGCATTCATCCAAAGTTGTGGCACAAGGTAAGCAGCAGTCGTTGCCGTACGAAGCTCCACCGAATTCCATCAGCTGAAAAAAAGTAAATTGCAAGCATGTATCATTTCGGTATATTGACCTAACAGGAATATTGCGTGTAGACGCGAAACGTGCGTAAGTAGTGAATGGGCGGCATTACAGATAAATTCACTTTTAGATGCATTTCGTAGCAAATAGTCTCCTCCCAAACAATGCCATAAAATCTGAAGAAATCCGATTTTCACGCATCCCTCCCTTCCCGTGCATTATTTCCTGCACTTTAAAAGCACAAATACACGGGTGACTGCGCGTTTCCAAAACAACTCGGCCTCAGTCGACGCGATGGTACGCCAAGTACACAGAGGTGGCTACAACACAGGCTCTCAGCCAGACCATGTTACACGCGCCTTCTAAACGCACTCATGACAAATCGTGGGTGCGAAACCTCTTTTCAGTCCCTCAGAAGACAGAAATGTCAAGTTCTTGAGCTCCTCGGCGTTACCTTTTACTCGTCCTACCGGCGCAAGCAACACACTTCCGTGTTATCACTCTTGGCAATCGATCGTCGCGTTTTCGACAAGCGTGAGCACCGAAATAAAGTATATGTTGTTGCAGGGC
The DNA here is from genome assembly GCF_023375885.2 of Dermacentor andersoni. Lineage (NCBI taxonomy): Eukaryota > Metazoa > Arthropoda > Arachnida > Ixodida > Ixodidae > Dermacentor > Dermacentor andersoni. Next base: position 113,384,398 of record NC_092822.1, on the reverse strand, counting down.
CATGAAAAGCGTCGCAAACTTGTCCCACTAAAATTCAGTACACGCAAAACTAACTCACCACGGCCGACTTGCTTTTTTTTTGCTAACAGCTTCACAACCCCAGGCGCGGCGAGCATGCCTCAAGATATCCCAAAATGTTACCAAATGAATTACAATAATTTTTAGGAACAGAGAATGCGTCACGAACTTCTCCCAGTAAGATTCAGTACACGCGAAACTAACTGCTGCACACAGCCGAGCTGCTTTTCGCTAACTGCGCCACTACGCTGAGCGTGGCCACTGTGCTTGAAAAGTACTCCAAAAAGTAGAGAAATTAGTAACAAGAATGTCTAGGATCAGAGAAAGCGCCAAAACTTGTCCCAGTATGACTCAGTACACGCGAAGCAGCGTCACACAACCGAGGTGCTTTTCGTCATAAAGCCAGGTGCGGCGAGCTTAACCAAATACTACCGAAATAAGTTATAATAATGCTTAGGCTCGTAGAAAGCGTCGCAAACATCTTCCAGTACGAGCAATTAACTCAAATTGACTAGGCCTGGACGGCGGGTCTGTTTTTCGATAACTGCGTCACTATATAGGTTCAGTTTTGTGCAGTAAGTCTAAATGTGCTTGAAGTGCGTCGCTGACTGTCAAACAAAATTCCTCACCTTGCTGTAGTCCAGTAGTGCAGTGGTGCCGTGTCGAAATGCAGGCGGAACGCGAGAAAACGCCGGGAGCCCGACAAACGGGCTACATCCAAAAGAGACGGGTCGCCGAGCAGGCGAGCTTCACATGCGCAGCCAGCCTCGTTCGCTTCGGTGGCATGTCATAGAATAAAAAGAGGCATGTCTGGCATGTCTGGCGAATGACGCATGCATATGGCGCGTCTGGCGTGCCATTAGCTTGTTGCTAGGTGACGCAAGAAAAATAAGTTGCGATGTATAAGTTCATTTATACGCAAAACTATTTAGTTTTAGCGGAAAAGAATAAAAGAAATAAAACGTTGTCTGTAAGTTCATTTCACATTATTTTTTTTTTTCGATGCTCGCGTCAACTAACGGATGGGGCTGACACTAGGCGTGACGTGTTTCCTGTTGCCGGTTTTCGCCGAGTGTCCCCTCTTGTTTAATTTCTTTCTCTATGCTTACGCTGTATATTGTGAGCATTTCCTTCAGTGGCTCGTACCCCCGATGGCCTTGAAAAAGAAACGCATCGTCCAGTCCGATGGCACAAAAACTATCATCATCAGCAATGGCTCATACTCCGCTAAGCAAGCAAAAAAAAAGTATGCAATGGCTCATGCCTCTTCTAATGCACAGGCTATAAGCACTCAGCAAAGTGACGCTTACAATGCATAAATTCATTGGAATCACGCATATCGCCTACAGAAACGTGAAGTGGTACAAAAAAAGCGCGTAACCTTCTCAACGGCTCATACCTCCGTAGTTCTACCTAGCGTGGCACAGGTACCACGACCACCTCTGCCTGTGCGTACATCGAGTACGGTAACGGTGTCTACTGATAATTCAAGGTCGACGAGAGCACGCGGCAAACATTCACCTCCACCGGCTGATACAGACACGCGTTGGCCTTTGCTGCCTTCTAGGCCCACGGCCGTGCCAGCGGGCACTAGCGGTCCTCTGCGCCATGAAGCCAAGAATTATAGGGCCAATGAAACCGCTGACACTACGGGCGAGCAAGGAGATGAACACAATGAGAAGGACAGTGTACAAAAAATGCTGAAGCACCTAGTAGAGTCAATGCGAGTGATTCTCACTATTCTCGAGACTCCGGCCGCTAAAAGTGCCCTACAAGTGCTCGCCGTGCTACAGCCGCTTATCGCAGCTCTTTATATGCTATAAAGATTTTGTTTGGCGCTTGTGCTGTTCACGCAGGGGAGGCCTACACCAGCTTCGTCCTAGCGCCGCTATCTTTAAGTTCACTGAAATTGGTGACTACAGACTTGATGCGAAACCTGATTGTGGCTTCATGGATGACATTTGTGAATGTCTATCATCAGAGTGTTGAACTTGCTTTCACCTTTGCGCATCCCTCTTGCTATGTCATCATCATCCTTCACATCTTTATTTCCCCGTTCCCCCTCCCCCCTGTGCAGAGTAGCAGGCTAGAGCACCTTAGCTCAGGCCGACCTCTCTGCCTTCTTTCAATTAAATTATCTCATACCTCCGTAATCAATGGCTCATACCCCCTAAGCAAGCAAAAAATGCAATGGCTCATACTCCTTTAAGGCTGAGGCAACAAGCGCTCACCAGAGTGAAGTGAACAGTGCGTACATTCAGTGAAAGGACCTATACAACACACATAGCAGCATACGTTACAATCCCCTGCTGAGAGGATGCAACGTAAAGTAGAAGAGAAACGTCGTTGCCGCGAATCTCCGCTATACGAGTGCGCGAAGCCGCAGCTAAGCGTCGAAAACGAACAGAAGAAGCCGAACTGCGATAGCAGCAACGCAACGATGCAAGACGGCGCATTACCATGTGTGCAGCATGGCTTTTAGCCTTCACGTGTTATAGGTGTGTAACATGCTGCCAGACTTTTTTTTTTTACTTGGACTTCTATAATGCTGTCATGGCGACGGCAGTACAACTACAACTGAACAACAAACAAAGCATAATTAATCGAAGTTGGGTCAAGATCCCCTATCTTTCAGTATCGCCGCTTCGCTGTTCAGCCGTACTTCCAATTCAGCTGAAGTACTACCACTGCATTAGTTAGTTAGTTAGTTTGTTTGTTTGTTTCTTTGTTTGTTTGTTTGTTTCTTCCTTCCTTTCTTTGCTTGCTTGTTTGTTTGTTTGTTTGTCTGTTTGTTTGTTTGTCTGTCTGTTTGTCTGTTTGTTTGTTTGTGTCAGGATTCGCAATAGCGGACGACGGAAATGATTCCTCAGAAGACGAAGAACATGAAAAGCACGGTGTCTAAACGGAGCGCATGTAAAAAGAAACTTGGCCGCTTGAGCGTCTAAAGCAGGCGTGCTTTGGAGAGCAACGAGATCGGTCGTGTCCACGCTGTGTCCGGCAGACAAGGCTTTGGCATGCTTGTCTGGGTCACGCCCCATGGCACCTGGCGTCACCGAAGAATACACGCAAAGTGGCTCGAGCAGCCAGTTACGCGGCAATTTTGCGTGCATTTGCAGGCTTCTTTCACACTCAGAAAAACACTCTTATATAGCACGAATTGGGCAACAGAAATCTGTATCGGGTGTTTTTCATGTCGTTCTATAATATTGACACGTGTACTTATCTTTGTCGGGCAACCACGTTTCGCCGCCTAACAAATGTAATCGCACAGCGCGGGACACGCCTGCATGTTTCCGAAGTTTCTGGAAAGTTATCGATGCTTCTACCCGGCTGTCTGTTGTCGCCGAACCTTGTGTTATCTGATTTCATCGCGTGATGCGAATGGTGTAGAACTTTGTGGAAGGCACGCGGGTCCGAACGATTAGTCTGGAACATTCGACGACTGCTGTATAAAAACCGACGCGCTTGACCCGCTGATCAGATTATTCCACGATCGCCGACTGTGTTCGCCGCTTTCGTTGTGCTATAAGTGTAGCCTGTTTTGTGGGCGCAGGTTCGCCCAATAAAATCTAGTTTTGCCTCTCACAGTATTGCTACTGTGTTCTTAACGTCACCACCACGTGACAATATTCCTATTGACACTTTTCACCTTATTATATTATTTGAGAATTTGATTAAATAATTACCATTATTTATCCATTTAGACGCAATGAGAAAAAAAATAATTTCAGCATATCCAAGCGACGGGAGACAACATTGCCTTGATTCTGTCCAGCTACGTGGAATTTGCATATTTTTAAACTGGTTAAAGATAGCTGGGACACCCTGTATATTGCATATAGGCACACTCAAGAGAAAAAAAACTCCAGGTCGAATGATTTAATTACCCTTCTAAAATGTCCGATGAAAAGGACGTTCTTACCTTGGGACGAGGCTTGTTAAGAGGGGAAAAATGCAAAAAGGAAAGATGACTGTCGATGCCGTCTTCCATTTGCCGCAACCATCACTATATGACGTCATCAGTTTGGACTCCGCCTTCTCGGACCTTCTCAATTGTTTTTATAGGTAAAGAGAACCGCTGAATTGTATTCCAAGAGAGTCTAAAACTTGACTTAGGTGCTTTGGAGGACTTGTATTGGGCCACCACGGCACAACCACCCTAAAAAAAAAATCCTGCACCTGCTGTAGCTGTTTCGATTGGGTTGGTTGGTATAAGAGTGGACACGCATTGCACATTGCATTACATTGTCCTGGAATAGCATTTGGTTGTTCGTCAGTGCCATGCTTGTCTCCTCTCGTCACCTTCCTGTATTTTAGCGCTGTTTCCCCCAAGTTCACTCTGAAATTTGTCACTTCACACCAACGCACCGACGCCGCGGA